>NW_009940399.1:3784-53533 GCF_000696875.1 Nestor notabilis | reverse complement strand
AATGTAGCTATTAAATGTAAGCCTGAACTGAAGACCTTTCCTGGACTAGGTGCTGCCTGGGTAAAGAAAACAAGTCAGCTAAACTAATGCTGGCTTTGTGCATTTCTATTTAACATGTGGTGTAATGCAGAGTAGTGAGTGGCTCTACCAGCTGAGGTAGAGGAACTGGAAAATGTCAGGCAGGATTGCACCCACTCCTCATCTTGCTCTGTTTTTGTAGCACATATGCAACCATCCACATCTATGCTGCAGATACAGGGAGGCCTAGGACAGTCATCAAATACGAGAGATCCATATCTCCTGGCCCTGGGGAGTGTCATGATCTATCTTTTAATGCTTATAACAAAGGGATTCAAACTGATCTAAAGTGATAATAAAAACAGAAGCTACATCTGCAGAGCAAATGTGTGGAGCTTTTCGGAAAACGTGTTGCTTGCTATGATGAATAAAGTCTCAGACAAACATACTGAAAGGCAATAGAACAGCAAATATCCTTCCCTTTCCTTACTCATCCCTTTGTTGTAATAACTAATGTCAATAAAAGCTGCATCTGAAAGCTGTCATTTTTCTGTGTTTTCAGTCTTGTCTTTTGCAATGAAGAGTTCATCTGTGACTTAGGTATATCTGCAGTTATTTCTTTTCTCTCAGGTTTTGCTTTAGCCAAATGGAAACCCATGCTCTGGTTTGCTGAGGCAGCTGCTCCCATGTGATTGATGGTGTTTGACTTTCATGTTTGCATACCTGTGGCTGATGTCTCCCATCTTGCATGACATCAAAGGGAGGCAGCGTTGACCGGCACCCTAATTTGAGGCTCGTGCTCTCTGTGCTTGGCTAGGCTGGGAGTGCTGCACTTGCTGCATTTTCTCCCTCTCACTGTGTGTGCGCTGAGCCGGTGACCCCGGCCACTTGTATCCTCCCACATGGAGAAGGTTGCCTCATGCTGGGTGTGTTCTTCTGCTTTCATCTGCTGATGTCCACAAGATAAGGCCTGGCACACAAAGTTTATTTTTGCTAAGCCTTTAATGGTGTGTAACATGTTTCCTGGAGGTGGGCTAATGTGAGGATGAAGACTCGAGGTCTGTTCAAAGATACAGGTCATGCTGCAGTAACTGAGCTTGTCAAGACATACAAATCAGGCTATGCTGTGGTATAAAGTGCATTGTGCATTACTTGTGTACCCAGATGCCGAGGAAAGATTTCCAGGGAGTGTCAGGATCATCTTTTCACTTATATTATGGTTATGCCTCAGACACCTGCTGTGACTGAAGCCTCATGGCAGAAATGATGCAAACATGCAAGAAGTGTCTGCTGTGGCAAACCCTAGAAATTAAATAGGCATCCAAAAAAATGTATGAAAGAAAGGAAATTTTGCTTCTGTGGTTACATGCTGTGCTAGGAACAAAGGACTGGAAAATCCTATCATGAGCACACCAAAGCCATGGGCAACCAGATATCTAGGTGTCCACAGACCATCTTCTTCAGAGAACTAAACCACTGCAACTTGTGTGCCTAAGTGTCCTCAGTGTGAGACTCCAGATCCAGCAAAGAGATTTAGGATAACCTTGCCTAAAATTTCTGGCAACTTCCTCAGAAAGAAAAATCTCTCCCTAATGTCCTATCTACTGAATGCAAGGTCCTACACCTTGGTTGGGGCAATTCCAAGCCCAAAATACAGGCTAGACAGAGAATGGTTTGAGAGCAGCCCTGAGAAGGACCTGGGTGCATTGGTCGATGAAAATCTCAACACAAGCCAGCAGTATTGTGCTTGCAGCCCAGAAAGCCAACCACATGCTGGGCTGCATCAAAAGAAGCGTGACCAGCAAACTGAGGGAAGTGATTCTCCTCTTCTACTCTGCTCCACTGCAGTACTGTGTTCAGCTCTGGGGCCCCAGCATAAGAGGGACATGGACCTGTTGGAGTAAGTACAGAGAAGGGCCATGAAGATTATCAGAGGGCTGGAACGTATCTATCTCCTACGGAGACATGCTTAGAGAGCTGGAGTTGTTCAGCCTGGAGAAGAGAAGTCTCAGGGAAGACCTTATAGCAACCTTCCAATGCCTAAAGAGGGCTTACAACAGATCTAGAGAGGGACATTTTAAGGGCATGTAGAGATAAGACAAGGGGAAATGGCTTTAAACTGAAAGAGGGTACATTTAGATTAGATATTAGGAAGAATTTCTCCATTATAAGAGTGGTGAGACACTGGAACATGTTGCCCAGACAAGTTGTGGCTGCCCCATCTCTGGCAGTGTTTAACGCCAGGCTGGATGGAACTTTGAGCAACCTGATTTAGTGGAAGGTGTCCCTGTCCATGGCAGAGAGGTTGGAAGGGACGTTAAAGATTATCTATGATTCTATGATGATGAGTGGATCAGTGATAATACTCTTTTCTAGGCTGACTGCCTAGATGGCTATGTCCACTCAAAGATGGTAGGCATCAGGGTGGTAGCTGGTGAGCAGAAAGCACCTCCAGCACCTCTTCCCTCTGGTCTGCATGCTCCTTAGTCTTTGGGCGTCTGAGTCCCCAGTTTGGGACACGAATAGAGTGACCGTACTTGAAAGCTATAATATTTCCTGTGTGAAAATATTGCTTGTATCTCCAGGGTCAGACTATTGTGAAATCAGAAAAACAGTATTTCTGGGCCCTAAACATGGAGATAGACTAGGGAGATTCTGCTGTGTAGAATACATTTTATTTTTCCACTTGTGGTCTGATGCAAAATACACAAACAGACCTGACAGAAAAATGTAGCTGAGACAGATAAACTGTAGCCATTTCAGACCATGAAGGCCATATCTTTGTAAATCCTGCTTAACCTCAACATTGAAACCTGTTCTCAACTCAATCTGCAGATGAAATTTCAAATCTGCATCTCTCTTGCTACTTCTCACTGTAGCATCTCAGCTCACAGCCATGGCTGCTGAACATTCCAGTGCAGAAGCCTAACTCCTTTCAGTAAGAGATGTGTCATATAATTACTTACTTTAGCATATCATTAAAAAAGACAATTAAAAAAAATGTTATGCTTCCCTAGAAAAGGTCTAAAAAGATATGTGTGATATGCTGTTGATAACACATTCACAACCAAAGAGGCTTGGACAACATTGTTGGGTGCCTCATAATCTAGGATGCTGAGAGCAAAATTAGGAAATCAGTGGTCTGTGGATAAAGTTATGACCTTTCTATTTTCTCTGCTGCCAGGGTCTTAGGTTTGGGTCTCACAGCATTAGGATTTGGCTAGGAAATCATTGAGGTTTGCCTAGTTGTAAGTGGGAAGATTTTAGCCTGGATTTTGTTTTTTGTTGAAAACTTCAGGATGCAAAAAATAAAGGAAGCCTTTCTACTACTTTTGGTCATATCTTCAAATCTGGCCCAGGCTACCATTGATTTGAAGCATTTTCTATCTTCTGATAGCTGTTGCAGTTTATGAGAGAAATACAGATATATGGCTGAATCCCAAGCGGAGAATGCTCTTGAAGCTGCACCTCACTGGTAAGCCACCTCGAGTTCAACCACTGCAAAAATCAGAACTGTTCACTCTCCCAGGAATGTGGGATCTTTCAGGGTTACTCTCAGAACAGTGTTCACTTGCCCTCTTGATGCCCTTACTGGACTTCTTCTGAGATAAATATTTCTGGTTTCCAAGATTCTATTCACAAACATAAACTTCACTTTATATTTTGTAACAATACAGAAAAAACCCCACCATATTCTGAGAAACCACAAAGAGAAGCCCAGAGAGCTTGATACCAGAAGAGAAAACATAGCATCTCCACATGAATATTGGTCTTGGCAGTCCAATGCAGTGTCACTGATCTTGCTAAAATATCTGAAATTACTATTCTATCAGTATTATTACCTGTAGGGGAGGAGAGAGACAGAAGAAGTTCCTGGCATGGTTCAGAAAGACAAACTGTTAGAAGAATTGTAATGAACAAGGGTAAAAGTTTTAAAATTGGGCTCATCTGATCCATTTTATGCCTTATAAGTTAGGAGAGAAGTCCAAGCAATCATCTGCCTTCACATACAGTGGAGGGAAATCAGGCATTTGCAGACTGTAATTTATCCCCTTTGTCCTAAACACGGATTACTGTTAGGAAGCGCTTGTTTCTATCTCTTGAGCCCAGGTGGCTAATGCAGCCTGGATGGCCAGTTTTTAATTACAAGTTTGACGAGATGACTTCTACCCTGAATGATTTTGGAGAGTTAACATTTCTTCGCATCAGTGGCACTTAGCAATCAAACTAACTTGATAAAGCAAGTTCAGTTGTACAGTAAGCAGTTCAGGACAGTGAAATTCATGGTCATTCATATTTACAAGAAGAGGGATTATATCCTTCAAAGCAGTGACGCTGACCTGGATTCATGTTCCTTAGTCAGTAGCACAGTAAACATGAACTCTTACAGAGACAACCCTTACAGGGTAAACATCAGTTTTGGATGTATAAACTAATGAATACCTTGAAAAAGTAGCAGATAATACTGTCTCTTAACAAGATATCACTGAAACCATTACTCTATCTGTTCACAGCTCTGTTACCCTTCCTTTGAAAAGGATGAACAAAACCAAGAAAAGAGGTACAGTAATGCTTATATTATTGAGAAGCAAATAGCATGCTGTAAGACTTCAGTTTGGCTGGGATTTTGGGTTTTTTCAGTTTAATCAGAATATGATTAAAATATGAACTCCTCAGCTTCACTGAGAAACAAGGAGGGAGAATAAATGGTGGGAGAAGGGCAAAATGAAACTCGGTAACAGCATATTTTCATCAGATTAATTAGCCACTGCTTCTTTTGAGCTATCTTATTTGAGATGTGGCAGATTCCCTGATGCTGGTTTTCCTTATGAGAAGGCTGATAGTGTAACAGAGGTGTTATGAAAAAGAGATCAGATCACTTTAAAAAAGTGGGGAGATTATTTTCTCATCTAGCATTGGTATGCGTTCATGCCCCTAGAAAAATACTAGAGATAGTATTTAATATTTTATAACATTAAATAATATTTAGTATTTAATAATAATATTAAACTCATCCCAAACTTCTAAAACCTATGGTAATTAAAGGCTTGCTTCAATCCTGGACTGCCCAAAGTCTTCTCACTTCTCTGTGCTAAGCTTTCAAATCCCAGCGGAAACATCCTCATTGTATATTTTTACTATTTCCAAAATGTGCTACAGTGTCACAGCACTGACAAATCCTGTTTTGCTGTTTTCAGCAGAAAGCAGGTGCCAAACAGCATTACACCCATCTCCACTCTGCACTATCATCTAGACATCTGTCTGGAAAAGTGTGCACATTTGGAGGAAGTGTCCTTTCCTGGGGGATTAAAGCATCTTGTTTTAACATCAGAGAACACATAAATGTATGCATGTAGATATATATATACACGTATACATACACGTATATGTGTATATTACTGTGCATATATCACTAGTTCCTTCCAGCAAACAGAAGACAATAAACATTACTTTGAGTCTTTGCATGTTCTTCAATTAACTAAGGTAATGGCAAATATAGTTACATGACTGTAATCTATCCACAATGAGTTGAGGTACATATTTAAAAGCAGAGAAAGGGAACCAGGCATTTACTTCAATTCACAGGGTCCTTTCTTAGCCAACTTTTCTGAGATCCTTTTCAACAAGATACGTTTGTCATTGGTTTTACTTTTGTAAAGCTGTGCTGGCTATCTTAATTCATCTGGCATACAATCGTATTTTGCACAGAGTTTCTTAATAATTCTTTGAAGTTTAAAAAAAATCACTACATTTTTGCCTTTTTCTACCAAAGTCCTAAATAAAATAAAACTCCTAAAATAAAGTGCTGTATCCTAAATAAAACACAAATCTGCCCATATCCTTGAACTAAGTGATAAGGCAGTGAGAAGGGTTTTAGAGAAACTCAGCTCATTTGCAAGAGAAGAAGAAAATGAGAGAAGGGAAAAATAAAATCAGGAGATTGCCATCAATTTTAAATGTTGTTTTCAAGGGCCCAGTGTAATTCACATGCATGTCAGTCACGTTCTTTTTTATGACTTTGAGATATGGACCACAAATAAAACTTCCACAAATGTTATACTATATTCTTCCTGCCTCCTGGAAACAAGTTCCTTTCTGGTTTATATCTTAAATTAACTCTACCAACAAAAATAGCCCAGCATGAAATCTGCGAAGGTCATTGACAGAAACCCCCTCTGTAGGGGAGGCTTGCGAGGATGGCTGCACATGGTGGACATCCTGAGCAGGCACAAGGGCAGCAAACATGTAGCTCAGATTCCCATGTGCTGCATCAGCTATTGTTATAAACACAGCTGACAAAATGATTTCTTCAGTAAAACAAGTAGAACATGCTGAGAGATTGAAGAGATATGAAAGGTGAAAAAGTACCTTTTCTTACTTTTTCTCCTGCTAATAGAAATTTCAGATGAAAAAAGTCCTTCTTTATTATTTTCTCTTTTCTGACAAAAGGAAAGTTGCAGCTTTTTTTTTTTTAGCTTTTGTTTTTTTTTTTTTTTTTTTTAGCTTTTTATAACAACTCTTCTGCTCACTAGAAGTCTGTTCCTTTATTATCAGCCAAGGACAGATAAGACAAATACGTCACACCCACAGTGTTACTGGCACTCACTTGGACTAGCTGTATGTTTGAAGCACAATGAAGAGTTCCTTCTATTAATCTGAACAAACATCCATCCCATCCTGAAGTAATATTCTGAGCACTTATACAAACGAGGAGATTAATTTGCTGAACAATTCTTTGCAGCTTCAGGACAATAGCAAGCATCATGATTCATACAGTTAAATGTTGAAGAAACCATTAGACAAGGACCTCTCAGCCAAATTCCCCGACTGTGGAGAACTGATAGAAATTCTTTGCTGCCAAAGGTTTGTCACAGACAGGAATGTGTGTGACATAGTCTTTGCATCCTATGAAGCCCTTCTGCTAAAAACACCTTTCAATTTACAGGTATTCTTAGTCAGGAAAGCACAAGATGAGGATAGTAAAATTGAACTGAATTTAGTAAGAATTTCCCAGTAGCCATGCCAGAGACTTTAACTTGTTTGCAAGGTTTTAGAAAGCTTAAGAACTTAAACATGTCACTGTTATGATTCTTACTGCTTCCTGTTTAAGGGCCAGACAAGAAGTGGAAATTGGTCAAAAATAGCTTCTTGGAAGTTGTTTCCATACCAGACTGAGTGTGTTTTTACAATATTTCCAGCCCTATTTTCCATATCAACATGTTCTCATAAATAGTATTTGAACAGTATGTTGCTGATTAGGATCACACTAACCTTGTAAACCTTAGATCCACCTACAAATACAAAGTTAGTGTTGAACCTCAAAATGATACTGACAAGAAAAAAGCAGATGATTAATACTTATGTATATCAGGGTGGAAGATAAAATTTCTTCAACACAAAGAATTTTGCTCATTTAAGTCCTAGCCCTAAACACACATGGTGATTTCTGTTTTCTGAGTGCTCAACTGGTTGCTACAGAATTCTTTCTCCTGAATAATGGTATTTCCAAAGAATAATATTTTAAAATATTTGCTTTTCAATTACAGAATTTTGTAACATAGTCCTATTTCATAGACCTATAAAACTGAGTGATGAGATTTATATAAATCACCAGTAATATATGGCAAGATAATATAGGGGAAGGTATATGCAGAGATACAGAAAATCAATTGTGCTTCATGGTCTGGTTATAAGTTTCTACAGTCACAGTCATCAAGCAAACAATATGGCTCACACACAATCCATCCAGACGTCATTATACCTCTGGGAATCAAACAAGAATAACTCAAAGATGTGCCTGTCCCATGGTATTATTTACTTCATAGGGACAAAATATCCACTGTCTTTAAAGCATTTCATTGAGTCGTAGAATCATAGAATAGTTAGGGTTGTAAAGGACTTTAAGATCATCTAGTTCCAACCCCCCTGCCACAGGGTGCCACAGGGACACCACACACTAAACCATGTTGCCTGAGACTCTGTCCAACCTGGCCTTGGACACTGCCAGGGAATGAGCATTTACCACTTCCTTGGGCAACCCATTCCAGTGCCTCACCACCCTCACAGTGAAGAACTTCTTCCTTATATCTGATCTAAACTTCCCCTGTTTAAGTTTGAACCCATTACCCCTTGTCCTACCACTACAGTCCCTGATGAAGAGTCTCTGTCCAACATCCTTGTAGGCCCCCTTCAGATACTGGAAGGCTGCTCTGAGGTCTCCACGCACACTTCTCCAGGCTGAACAGCCCCAACTTTCTTAGCCATGGTATTTCTACTGTCAGAAAAGCAGGAGAAGTTTCTGGGAAGCATGTCAAGGTCCCTCTGGATTGCATCCCTTCCCTCCAGCATATCAACTGAACCACACAGCTGGGTGTCACCAACCACCTTGTTGTTTTTCCTGTATTTTAGCATGCTTTCCAGGAGAATCTGCTCCACGATTTTGCCAGGGACAGAGATGAGACTGACTGGTCTGTAGTTCTCTGGGTATTCCATTTTCCCCTTCTTGAAAATTGGGGTTATATTACCCTTTTTCCAGTCGTTGGGAACTTCACCTAACTGCAATGACTTTTCATGATTTTCCTCTCTGTGCATCTCTTCAGGACACTAAGGCAAACTTAGTTCTAAGTAAACAGTAAAAGAAAAAGAAGTAGAAGGAAACACACCACCAACATGGTTCTGGTGACTACTGTACACATACTGTGGCAACTAATGTTACCTGTGCACCAGCCTTGTGCTACAGCTTGCTGACTGCGAAGATGCACAATACTTTAATGAACCTGACCAAGACCACCTTTACCACAGTTTTCTCTGTCCTCAAATGTTCTTCTTTCCTTCTCTTTGCTGTTATTCATTTTCCTGCCTTCCCCACCACAGCAAGATATTTGGGGTTTCAGTTCCATGGCTGTTGTTTATGGTATTTGTGGTAAAAACCAAGTTTGGCAGCTGTCTTAATATTCAATCAGCTTGTTTTCTTTTTCTTCAGAGAGCCGGGGGTGGGGGGAAGGGTGAAGGTAGGAACGGGGAAACAACCCCAACAAAACCTAAATGTCTGAAATTAAATCTTTTGGCAGGATGACTTTATTCAACATTTTTTTATTCAGTTCTGACACTCAACCAGGCAAAATAATCACTAGGGTGACTTTGGGGGATTAAAGTCTTAAAGCCCAGTGGATTAGCATGTTCAAACCTATATCTTTCAGCTGTCGGATAGAAAAAGGGTTGCTTCAGGACTAGTTTTTTTTCTAAGTGTTTGCATGCAGAAAGCCCAATTTGTCAAAGTACTGAGCAGCTCCCAAGAATTAACGAATTTATCTTCCAAGCTGCCTGGAGAAGTGGAGGAGGATTATCTCCAGTTTATAGATGTGGAAGCAAAGAACAGATGGATTAAACAACTTGTTTCAGGTCACATACAGGGCACTCCTGGCTGCAGAGGCACTTGCTGATTTAGGGTAAGAACAAAAAAAAGTGGTCCTTTAAGCTTCTTCACTGTTTTTTCCCAGGTGGGGAAAACGTCTTCTTTGGGCCTTTGCCTACTGAAAGTTTTGGTGAACTCCAGAGCCCCTGATCTCTTCAGCAAGGTCTCTCAGTAATGGTGTTGATGTTAGCCATTAAAAAGAGCAGAGAAAGACCTTGGTTTGATGCCCTGGATGCAAAGAAGTACATATTGGCTGAGTGAGGTGAACTGGGCAATCCACCAAAAGGTTTTGATTACTTCCCTGGCCCACTAGTTTTCTTCAGCTAGACCTGTTAAAAGAAGGAATTCTGTGTAACTGCTATGAAGTAAGCCTTAGGAAAAATTAAGTCAGAGGAGTCTGTCTCAGGCCTTTTGTATGTGATACGTGCATCACACCAATAATTCTAGTGCTGGGAATAAAGAAGATGTGCTGAAGTGCTGATTTAAAATGCCTTTCGTTCTTCCAACTATTCTTACTATCAATGGCAGTCAAAATTATCTCCTTCCCACTTTTGAGACAGTTGACAGGACTGGTGATTATTCTGAAAGTACCTTTGGAGTTCAGGAATCTCCTTTCCATGCTGTCACTGGCTTGATGTTCTTGGAGGTGGTTGAGATTGTTCCCCAAAATATTTGGAAAATTTGGAATATTCTTCTAGAGAAGTGTGAGAAGTGCACCAAATATAGCTGCTGCAGATAGTTGCAAATGGCTTCTTTCAAATCTAAAATTCCAGGGCATCCTTTAAAAAAAAAAGTATTCAAAGTCCACCACAAATGAGATATTATATATTATTAAAGAAAAAAAAAAAAAAAGGGGGGGGAAAAAAAAAGAAGGAAAAAAAAAAAGACAGGAAATCCTCAGTTTGGATATTTCACGACCTTTTGTCACCAGAGACTCCTGTCCAGACAGACATATACAGCCCAGCTGACACTGTAGCACTTCCTCCCCATCTTCTGTGAGACTGCCAGAAAGGAAACAAAATCATCTGGATTATCTGGAAGCTGAAGGCTTTAGAAGTTCTCTCTGTATTATTCAGTTAAACTTGCAAACACTCTGGTAACACCTTTCTAATGTCATCCCTTTTCAAGGATGTCCTGGTAGCATCAGCAGAAGTCACAAACATTTCGTTTAATTTCTTACAAATAATGGAAACATAGGTAAAAACATACTTCATCATTTGAATATGAGTCCTATATAACTTTACCCACTCCTTCAGTTCCTTTCTTTTTTTTTCTAACTTCATCTGGCCTCACAAGTGTGACATTGATGTGTAGTTTTCCTCCTAAAACAAACTCTGGCCTATCTTCTCCTGACTACAATAGTGGAGGGAAGCAAAAAGCCACCCTCTAGTACAATGGGTTTTTTATTCTCCTTTAGAAACATCATTAGTCTGTATAAGAGGTATGTAAAGCAACCTGTTTCACATTGAGTAGGATACACCCAGAGAAAAGTACAATCTTAGGAAGGTAATATATTGGCCCTGTCTTCTGATATGTTAATAACAGGGAAAGTCAAAAACACACATCCCCATCCACACTGTCTGGGTCAGAACTGTTACAGTTGCTGAGATTGCTTTTGAGGTTCCCTTTAAGATGTCAGAGCTTAAGTGGATGCATGTAGCAGTGCTGCACCATTTCTTCGTCACATGTGCAGATAAAAAGTACTTCTTAAGAGCATGGAAGAAGATGGGTAATGAGAAAAATTTCTTGTAACAATGTGTTAGCCAGTGCAGTGGAGATTTCCTGTCTGGGTTAAAGAGCTTCCCAGCAATACAGCACTGGATTGATTTTAAAGGTTTCCCTATGCTTTGCTTGACCTAACTCTATGCCTTTTACATGGAGCTGCATTTGGACAGTATTTATAATTATTTTTTATGGGAGCTGGAGAGACAACGGAGCTCTGCAGCTCCTCACATATCCAGGCTGCCTCCTTTTGGCTTTACAGATGCCCTTAACGTCAAATTTCCCTGTATGCATGCAGACAGCTATCCTGCATGGGCAATGTGGATACTACCCCCTAAAGTATATGGGACTCGTTGCATTTAAGTGCACTGTACCATACTGACAGATTTCAGGCTTTCTATGAAGCAGCTATGCAATAGGAAGACTGACAGGTAACAGGGCCTTATGCCTCTCTCTCTGCTCTCCATCCATTGCTGCCCAGATATACCACAGTTTTATCCCCAAAATTGCCAATGTCTTTGGGCAGTGCTAGTGAATGGGGTGTATCTCTCAAAAACAACTTAATGGTAAATGCATCAGTTTCATTTTTCATCTCAATATAGATCTACAAGTATGGAAGTCAAAATATGAAAAGAGCATGTTTCCTCCTCCCCCAGGATGTTCATTCATCACAGAGATGACACCAGGAGGGTAGTCTGTTATATGTTACATATTATTTTGTGGTACATATATCATTTTTCAAATAGAAAAGTAATCCACATAGCCATTTATTCACATCTGGATATAACTTTTTGGTCTGACTGAAAATCACCTAAGCATCTTAGTGCACTTAGGAATGATTCCAATGCATATGGAAGGGATGCTGCTTCACTTTGGTGGTTTTTTTCAAAAGACTCTGAAATACCATGCATTTTTCTCCCTTAGAAGGGTGAAATCAATTTACCTCCAAATGTGCCCCCTTGGCAATACTGTACTTTTGCCAATATTAAAAGTATGTAAGCATGTCTGGAACTTACTGGTGTGTTTCCTGGACAAAGAGAAATATGTTTGTAAGAAAAAGAAGTGGCTGAAAACAGCTGCTTACTTTTCATTCTTTTGGAATAGCCTGTTACTCCAAATAATTATATGTACATAGTGTGTATATAAAGTATCCTCCCAGATTTTAAATTTGTGTCAAGTTTTCACTGGAAATTGCGTATGCAATGATGTTGCCTCAACCTGCTGCAACAGTATGGCAGGATCTGCAGAGTAAGTGCAACTGTCAAGTGAATCACAAAATGCCAAATTTTAAATTAGATATATTTCCAGGGTAAGGTTCCAGGGTGTATTTCATCATGTATCACTTAAGCATAAATTTTAATTCACGAGGTTTTATCAGACTCTGTTTATGAGACAGTATTGTACTCATAATTCTGTCAGTCTACAGAATATGTAGAAGATGTCAGCATATGTAGATCAGATTTTTTTTTTACTTACATAAGGAAGCAATAATATTTCGGTACTTACTGAAGGTCTGTTTGGAAATGTGCATTTATATTACTCTATTTTGGATTGTATCCTACTGTATCATTCAAAGAGTCTCAATAAAGATTAAAGCTAATGGCTAGGGATGGTAATAAAAGCAAATAGGTAGATCTTTGTGCAGAGATTTTGTGGACTGTAGAAGTAGAAGGCTGAAGGGTAGGGTAGTGTGATACTGAAATACGCTTTATTTCCCCTCTGTATTTTTCTGCAGATATTGCCTATCTCACTACTATAATTCATTTTCCAGCAGAAGAGAACATCATGTGGCAATGTAACTGTTCAGCCACTAAGAACGATGAGAACAATTCAATTTTCAAAGCACCTAAAAGGAAAAGCAAACATAAACCGTCAACTATTTCTAAAGAACTTAGATCCTCTAACCCTTTTCAGTAGTTTAGCAGCCTCCCTGAGGGAAAGGTTTCAGAGCAGAACTCAGATCCCAGATCCAAGCTTTTCAGGTTGGACAGGAGTCTGCAGGGAAAGTTTTCATCTCGGCACACTCCTAGGATGATGAATTATTTAATTAATTTCATTAAGTCTGTCTTCATTTTTCACAAACTACAGATAGCCGTGTATCATGAGGGAACCCAGTTGGGTGCAAACAGAACCGATTAGCATAATTTGCTATGCTATGTGATTAAACAAACATTGTAATTGTCTGGAATTAATGAAAGTAAGAGGAAATGAAGCCTAGCAAATAGGGACATAGGCTTTCATTGCTGCTGAGCTGAAGCATTAAATAATGAAAAATAGTAACAAAGAACTGAAGGAAAAATTTTGAGAGATTAATCCTGTTCCTGTCAAATTGCCTGAAATTTCATATCTTGTGAAGAACTGGTGGAAAAGAAACTCAGTAGTGTAGCATTCAGGTGACTAATAAAGAGTGACACATGTGAACAGATCACCATATGTACATACATAGAGTACAACACTTTATTCCAGTCTATGGTCTGAGGTCTTTATTCCAGACCTCACTTGGAGTATTGTGTACAGTTCTGGTGTCCTCAACATAAAAAGGACATGGAGCTGTTGGAGCAAGTCCAGAGGAGGGTCACGAGGATGATAAGGGGGCTGGAGCACCTCCTGTATGAAGACAGGCTGAGAAAGTTGGGGCTGTTCAGCCTGGAGAAGAGAAGGCTGCGTGGAGACCTCATAGCAGCCTTCCAATATCTGAAGGGGGCCTATAGGGATGTTGGGGAAGGACGCTTCCTTAGGGACTCTAGTGGTAGGACAAGGGGTGATGGGTTTAAACTTAAACAAGGGAAGTTCAGTTGAGATATAAGGAAGAAGTTCTTCACAGTGAAGGTGATGAGGCACTGCAATAGGTTGCCCAAGGATGTTGTGAACGTTCCATCTCTGGCAGTGTTCAAGGCCGGGTTGGACAGAGCCTTGAGTGACACGGTTTAGTGCAAGGTATCCCTGCCCATGGCAGGGTGATTGGAACTAGATGATCTTAGGGTCTTTTCACACCCTAGCTGTTCTATGATTCTATGTTTGATCTACCTGTGGCTAAATTATGTCTAGGGATAAAAATATATAGCAAACCAAAAATTAGCAAATTAACTATCAGACACAGAGCTCTGTCCCAAAGGGATTACAATATAACAAGAAAATATTAGTCTCCTCATTCTTAGAGGCTAGTGCTTGAGGCCAGACTTTGATACAGTGTCAAGGAAGAAGGCAAGGAGAGAGAGAGAAGGGGAGGAAAGGTTCTACGGGAAGGTAGAGCATCTCTCTGCCATGTGGCCTAGATGTTAACAGGGACAGATAGACTCTGCAGTGTCACGTCTATGTGGTTAATCAGAAATTAAATAAATATCCTCCTCTTATTTATGTAGGCTGATGTGGTACTTTTATCCCAAAGCTTTAAGCACCAACCAGGCACCTGAATGGCAAAAGCAGTATTCCTCCACTAATCTCAGTGCTTCTATCCATTTCCTCCTTTGTCTCTCTGCCTGGATTTCCTTATACTGCCTTTCAATGCCTACAGTTATAACACTAAACTTACAGAACTGTAATTTGTGCTCTGAAACACCTGGGCTGATTCCCTATTAAGGTCTGTAGGAAAAAGTTATGTTTGTAATATAGATCTGGATTTCATGAAGGCAGGCATTCTTTTACCCATATAACTTGAAAACAGAACTTGTATTCGAAACTACACAAGACGGGGGCTAAGTTAAAAAGTATGCTGTTTTACACGTAGCAGTCTTGCTGCAGTGGCTGTGTGGGTAATGGCAAGGTGTACAGCACAGAGGCTGCTCCACCACATGATGAAGCATGTGTATGCTGC
The DNA here is from genome assembly GCF_000696875.1 of Nestor notabilis. Lineage (NCBI taxonomy): Eukaryota > Metazoa > Chordata > Aves > Psittaciformes > Psittacidae > Nestor > Nestor notabilis. The sequence goes on along the minus strand of NW_009940399.1, from coordinate 38,564 downwards.
CCTGTGTCTGTGATTTGAACAATGAAAATGTAAGCAAACTTTTAAAACTTTCTGGTTGTGTAAATCCATGTATGGTCAGGCAGGTATACAGGTAAAATATAAAAGAGATGCAAAATCCCAGCATAAGAAAGATTACCAGACATATGAGGAAAACAGAAATGAAGAGATGAAATCCTTAAGCACTACTTAACAACAACTAAAACATTGGTGTATTATCAGCATTGTTCTCAGACTAAATCCAAACTATGGCACTATACCAGCTACTAAGAAGAAAACTTGACTATCCCCACCGAAACCAGGACAATGAGATGAATGCAAATTAAACAACCTGAAAAGGAAATATTGTCTAAAAACCATTGCATAGATTTTTTTCACGCATATTTTCATTTACTAATTCAAGACAGAACTAGAAGTGAAAGCTTGGAAATACAGCGAAAAAGAGGATTCTGACAATATTTTCCAGGCAGCTACCAGGAAGGAAAAGAAGGTGTCTGGGAAAACTTGTACATACAGGAATTCAGATTAAAGGGATGAGGATATAGAGAGACCAGCTTTGAGCTTACATATGCTTTTCTGAGCCCAAATTGACAGCTTTTGGGGGGCCAAGCAACATACTTGACAATAGCAATACAGAAGAAGAAAGAGAATTCACAGAGGGAAAAGTGCACAAATGCTGTATTAGAGAATACTGGAGAATGGAAAAGAAAACAGTAATAAAATATAATTAGTCCACTTAAATTTGGCTCTTTTACACATGTCTCAACACTGTGTGTACATATTACAACATGCATTACAGTTCTTTGCTTTCACTTACTGTTGATTTTCTGAAACTGGTATAAATGAAGTAATAACTGTATGCAGCAATATAAAGGTGGCTGTAAGAGCAGAGTTATAAATCTGAAATCAGACTGTTTGGTCACTAAGCCATTTAAAAGAACAGAAGACATAATCTGAAAGATTAACTGAATTTCTACTGGAGGATCACAAATGGAAAGTGAAAGAGTTTGGGAGATTAAGCAGGATGACCCAAGCCCTTGGGGGGGAAATGTAGGAAAGACATATCATGTGTGTGAGAGAGTATCCAGCATATTCTCTGTTAAACTGCTGTCAAATTTTAAATTTAGAAAGAGAAGGGATTTCTTTTGATGAATACTTAAAAAATGTAAATATTTATTACAGACAATATCTGGCAGGGTGTTGAGTAACAGTTGTGACAGTGACAACCAATGATAACCTCAGACAAAGAAATGTGGATTTTTCTTTACAATGCAGAAAGAAAGTTAATGAGTCTTTTGTAGCCTTGAAAACATAAATCTTAAAATGCCAGGATCAAATTATGCAACCCCTAAATGTGCAAATCTCCCATGTACATGCCCTATGATCAATCATGATCCCAGCACATGAGCAGTCACCACTTAACCATGCAAAATATGTCTCTGGACAAGTTTGAACTGTGGTGGGGGGAATGGTATAGATATATCAACATTCCTCCTGAGAAGATGTTTTGGACAAACTCCATCTTGGCAGGTTTTACACAACACTTGCTATCTGATGAATACAATAATCATAAAAAGACCACCTTTTACATAAGAACATAACGGTCCATGTGTAAGAATAGCCTTAATGGGTTACGAAAAATTTATCTACATGAATAATGTTAGTTATAAAAACACACACAGAATAGGACTTTCCATATAAACAGTCAACTAACAAAACAGGTTGCAGTAACTTCATTCTTCTAGATCAATTGCCTATTGAATGCAGTAATCTCCATGCATGCCTTCAGAAAAATAACTTCATCAAGTTATAACACATATTACTCATTAATATTGCTATTCTGCATAATAGCTGCAGCATTTAGCAAAATATTTTGTTTATATATAAAACTTTTCAGAGTAATCTTATTGATTTATGATTTGCAGTAAATTATTCCATAATCGGATAGGTTGAGACATACACATCTAGAGGTGGAAATGACAGAATCAAACTTTTAAAATAAGGATGCCTTTTCATCTTTAGAATTCTTTTTTCCTGGGATTTTTTCTCTTCATGAGTGACTACACAGCTATATGATGACTCACAGTGTTCCTGATAATCAATTGTAAGCGGCTCTGGAACCTGTCAGTCATCTGCTTGATGCAAAGATGAAGGTGTCGTCTGGCAAGGACTGCACACTGATGCAAGGTGGTGAAACACCAAAGAGAAAAGCAGTATGCTGTTTCCAATAACACTCGATAAAAGTGCTTTCTGAAAGTGTATGTGTAAACAGTTTATCCATCCCAACCCAACATCCATCCATGATTAAACTTTTTGTAAGAAGTTATGCCTCTGGCCAACATCCTGTATGCTCAGTAGTGAGTAGTTTCCTTTCGGCTTTTTACCAAAAAAAATAACCAATATACAAACTGAATGAAAACTATTCTATGTCAATTGGCCCAGACTGAAAATGGTTAGTTAATACCATTTCTTATACAGATTTCAGGAACTTCACACCCCATCTTTGAACTCTCAAGAAGGCAGAAGCATTTTCCACTGAGTATTTTCCCGTAATTGTTCAGAAAACAGTACATTGAAATTCCAGAGACCTTTTCTTGCTGAAGTCAAATGTATTTCATTTGTCTTGCAAGTCTCACTGGAAATTAAAAAGAAAGATCCTGGTTGCTGTTGTCAGATATTAGTACATTAGGTGAGATGTTATATGAGGAAAAACATGTAGAAGATGAGATATGACGTTATTTTAGAAGTGACACCAATTTTCAAGATACAAGACCAAAGAACCTTTCTATCCTCTATGAGCCCCCTTTTCCCTTTTGCCAAATGAATTCATTCTGTGTTCTGCAAATGCTGAGTTGTGATTCTTTCCTTGACATTTAGAGTCAGTGAGTAAGAAAATTCACTGGTGCTATATATACTGAGAACACTTTGATTGCGGATGATTTTATAATGCTTAGTGAAGACAAAGACCCAAAGCATCCAAGTTGGTATTGTACCAGAGAGCCTTTGATCAGTTCCAAAGGGTTTCAAAAGGGTGGACATAAGATTAACAGCAAGCACGAGAGTCTTCAGTAGATGGCATGCCATTGATAAGCATCAAGTAGCACACTCTTGCTGTAATTTAAAACACAACTTTGCTGCTTAGTAATGCAAGAATTTATCTTACTGATTAGTCTGGAACTCGGGTCAGTCTCAAAGACCAATTTTTGCATAGAGAGAATAGCGTAGGTAATCTATCTCAGTGGAGTAGGACAGACTCCACTAGTGTGAAATCCTGGATTTCTCCTTGGTCTCATTTAAGGGAGGCATTTTTCTACCCTTTACCTTAGTACAAAGCGAGTCTATGAAAGTGTCCTTCTTTTCCTCCCTCCTTCAGTTATCAACCAGAATATTATCAGTCTTTGTTCTGATCAGGAGATTTACACAGATAAGCAATAGTTCCTGCTTTACACTACCATCACCTTACGTTTGGTTGATCAGGACATGGCAGAGTAATGCATGTGCACCTGCCTATTTCTACTGCATAGTTCAATTTATTGCAAAAAAAATTCCCTAACAATTACTCAGAGGCCAGATATGTTCTGACTTTGGCCAACAGGAAATTGTGGTAGCTCTTTGAAGCAGAGGATCTGAGCTGCTATCTATCTCAGAAGCTTCCAAGCTAATGCTTCTGATCCTGAACCTTTATTTCTTACCTGCAACTGGCATGATTTATGTCCTTAATATGGGCTATATGAAATCTATCAAAAATCTATCATGAAGATATCTATGTTCGTCATACCTCCAAAGCTTTTTGAATTTACTGAAACATAAAGGTTTGAGATGTTAAACAGACATACTTGGGTGTTCTCTGCTAAACCAGCTTCCTACCACCATTTACCATATCCAGCATAGCTTTTCTTACATTTGAAACAACAGAAATACATTTCTAGTTGTTATCAGATTTCTGTCTCTTGAAGTCATGTCAGGATACAACATGAACGTGATGAACCATCCCATTTTCTTACTGTACATGGCTGAAGTACCACAGATATCTGAAGGGACTTTTACTTTGAGATCATTAAATCAATGTCAGTTAGTTATAGACTGGACCTGACTTCTTATGAGAATCTAAAAGTCTGAGCTAGAATTTTGAGGATCATCTAGGAATTGCTTAAATAAGTTTAAATTAATAGGAAGCTTCCTGCAAATAAGTCCTAATGGTTCTGATTTCTGTATGTTTAATTGTAAATGCTATAATATAAAATATTATTCCAATAAGTACTACAGCAGGATTTCAACCTTATCAAAACTAGTTTTCAGTTTTTATTATGAAACAAGTGATTTCAATCAATTTTGCTTCCCAGGCTTTTGACAAATAAACATTTCTGGTGGAAAAAATGTTCTGCTGGATACCATGCAAACAATCCTATACATAACTTGTTACATACTTCCTAAGTCCGTCCTCTCCCATATTGGTCCGCAATTTTTTTATCACTGTGGTAGAACTTGGAGAGTTGCATTTCATGCATAAAGTAAAAGCCTTTTGAAAACTGCCTAAAGTGCATGAGCCCTGCTTTTCTGATCTCAAGATGAAAGGCAGCCCCTCATTTCATAGGTAGTGTTATTTCTACTGCTGGCATCCCGTCAACCACAGGAATGTGTGGCATACAAAGCAAGTAAGTTACAAGCATATCTAAACACCACCTTCTGCCTCCCCTCATTGTTATGAGAATGGATTGCATTATACTCTGCTCTCCTTTGATGAGACAGATTTTGCTCTTCATGCCAAAAAGCTTGTTTTGAACAGAAAATAGAAATAAAAGCACATTTTTAATAAAAGCAAGATTCTGCAGGCTGGTGTTGGAAGTTACTGGAAAACAAAAAGCTCTGGTATAACAAGTTAGTGCTAGATCTGTAGAGGTGGAGGGACTGAACTGCAGCAGGGGTGAGGCTGGAGCCATCCTGTGAAGCAATATCAAGAGTGCCAGCATGAACCTTTGCCTGGACAACCCGGGCCTGGCAAAAAACTGTTAGTCTGGGGCACTTTGCCTTGAAAGATAATTTGCATTCTGCTCCCTTAGAGCAAGCATATAAGGAAGACGATAAAGGCAAGACCTCAGCCCTAATTTAGCAAATGTCTGTGTGAAGCTGACTCGGCATCCAACCAGATGATGTGTTTAACTTGAAGCACCCCTCTGAAATGTGTTACACAATCTCCATTCGAGCCAGCTTGAACACTTGGCTTAAAACAAGCACCCCACATAGAAATACTGCTTTCTTACACTCCTACTGGGTGGAAAGAGAAATGGAAATATGACCAGACCCTTTCATGTTTTTACTTTGAAAGGGAGGGATGAAAAAGTTCCGTCATGCAAGCACTATGTGTGTAATACCTTGAGGCAGTAACATCCTCTATCCAGGAAAGCTTGATACATTATCAAGATTTTTCTTTTAAATAGCGCTGAGACATACTTTATTTAGCAGATGTTAGCTGGTGGTTAAGAAGGGTAGCAAAAGAGCAGATGCTGTTATGAAAAAGAAAAGTTTGCAACTCTTGAGTACATAAGCAAATCCGTGTCAGCTACTGTAATTGCTGTTTTATAAGCCATGCAGTGTTAAAAGATATAATGATATAAATGAAACTAAATGAAAGCTTGTCTCTAGAATCAGCTTTGTTATTTATAGGGTCTGAATCTCTATCAAGAGGTAGACAGATTTGGAAATGTCCAGCAATAATTCTTCTCAACTAAACCATTCATCTGTCTAATTCATTGCATCCTTTTGGTAATGCTATCACCCATTTCTCTGCCATTAATATGAGACCTTGTTGCCTCTTTCTAGGAAGATTACTGAGAGTGGGAGATGTAAAAGTGTCAGGAAGAAAAATGTAGCTCTTTCCTGCAATCAGACACTAAGAACTACTTTTGGAGCCACTTTTTCCTAGCTCAGTTTCCAGTTCCAGTTGATTGTGGAGTGATACCTTCTGCCAAATTCTTTTCTGCACTATGCATCCACTAAAATGTGACAAAATTAATTCAACAGCTAAGTTCACATGCTTCTGTGAGAAGACAAAATACTCTGCTAGCCCACCTTCTTTCATGTATGCTGCTAATGACAATAGAAGAGTGCCTTGTCATCTCTAAAAGTTGTTTTTGATGATGCCCATATCACGGCCCTCATACTTGGTCCTTCCCTATTGAAAATGAAAGGAAAATGAAGGAAAGTTATCTTTCTGGCATCGAAAGTTGTCTTCAGGCTGCAAGAAAAGCTTAGATACAGGGGAAAACAATAAAATATCTTGTCCAGCCAATTAGCTTTCTCTTCAAGGTGAAAAAAGGCTGATGTCTATGGTTAAGCAAGTTACTATTGCTAAATGAGTTAATGGATTATCTTTCACTGCTTGTCTAAGGAGACAAAGTGACTTCATACAGAAAAGCCCAAACTTGTGAGACTCTTAGCTTAATTTCATGGACTTAGTTATTTCAAGTGAGTTTTAAGAAATGCTTGAGAAAACTTTTTCAACCAGGAAATCAACCTTCTGACGTGTTTCTTGAAACCATATTTCAAAGTAGAGTACACTGGAATTTTGATTGCACATGCCAGTTATTATGTGCACAGATGCCTGATTTGCTTAAGCATATGACATGTACAGATGTGTTTCTTTACTGAGCATTTTTTGCATCCTCTGTTTTTGATTGACTCTCATATTTGCTCATGCAGTTCAGTTATTTGAATACACAGATCAGACCATGCGGTTGAATGGACTTGAGCAAAAAAACATAGTTTACCTGCTCTATGGCAACTATCAAGAGTTTAAAAACAATCAAATTCTTTCTCAGTACAAACCCAGTATTTTCCAAGTTTTTTGTCCATTAAATAATCACCATTTTTCTTAACCTAAATATCCTTAGGGCACTTAGCTGAAATACAAGGGATCAACACTTTATTCAGCCTGGTACAGCAAAAGAACTGGAGCACCACTGTCACAGTTAGGTACTTCAGAGGAGGGGAGATAAGATGAACTGTAATGTCCCTCTGATTTCTCCCAATCTGTATGTACAATTGATCATTCATTATTGGAGAGAATGAAAAAATGCTATTCGCAAGTCACAGAGTCAAAGTTGCTTGCTCACTTGCTCACTCATCCAGTAGATACTAATTTAATCAAGGTGCAAAAAGCCCCAGCAACAAACAGTAATCCTCATTAGGGTGTGAAAGATGAAAGCTAAGCAAAGTCCCTGTTCCAATCTGAAAAGAAGAACAGTCACAGCAGGGGTTAACAAAAGAGTGCACGCATCACAGCCACCTGGAACATCCAGTATGAGTGACTGAGAGTTAAATCCTTGCTCCAAATCCACCACAACAAAACTTTGACTGCTGTTTGCCATGTCTTAGTGAATGTCTTAATATCTACGTATTAGATCTCAGGTATCTCTCTCTGAACAGAAACTCCATCCTTGTCAAAACTCTATGTGTGTCTCTACAGAACATCACATTCATCTTGACAAGATATTTTATCAGAAAATTTCTTGCCATCTTTAGCTCAGTTGACAAATCTCCAGCTATTTACAGTGTCTTTTTTTCAGTCCCATTTTCCTGGCCTTAATTACTTTCTGACACCAGGGTCCTACGTTTCCTTTTGTCTTTCTACTGTTACCTAATTCTGCAGGATGCATTTGTTATCCTTCCTTTTACTTTGTAAGCAGCAGAGGACAATAATTTCTCTGTTATTAACTGATTTTTTTCAGGACATTTCTAATGCTGCTTTTTGTAAAACAAAGCAACTAAATTAAGAATAAAATGTAAAAATAAAAGTTCAGTCTTTTATTCACAGGTCTTGGACAGTTAATCACTTGCAGATTCCAAGTTGTCAGGAGTTTAAGTCTCTTGTATCCAAACTTTCTTAAAAGTTCAAACCCTTCTAATGATACTGACTTGTTTCTAGGAACTTGCTCAAGGATTTTCAACAGATTTGCATTTTTATCCATGCTAAATTCTATCATGTGGTCCTGAAATTGTTTTCATTACCAGATTGTATCATGAGAAGGATCAGATGACTTAGGGTCCATGCTCACAACACAGTTCTATTTCTTCAGGGAAGACCTCCAAGAAAATCTCCCTTTGCGTCTCCTCGAAGAGTTTACTTTGTAGAGTGTTATATTTTCCATGGATATTTCTGGAAACTGTTGATTTTCAATTTAGTCCATTGCTGGATTTGCTTAAGGCTCAGTTCTTAATGATATATGCATACCTTTAATGAAAATATAATTTAAGAATCTAATAGTGTAAGTGCAGAGAATGAAGAGAGCTGGGTTCACATTACTGCCTTTGTTCACATTAAGTAGATGTGCCAGTCCTCTAATTCCTCAGGAAGGCTTACACAAATCTTTCAGTGCTTTATACTGTATTCCCCTAGACAACTGCCCAAATCTAGTAGTAAGGATTGGTCAGGAAAAAAAAAACACACTCTGTTCTGCCCACTTCACTTTATCTCCTGGGTGTTCTTAGGCTCCTCCTTTGGATGCACAGCTGGCAAAAGCCATTGTTCTGCCCTCTGTAAACGTATTGCTGCCCTCTTGAACAGCAGAGCTTACACAGAAAGACCTTTCTGCGAAACAACATCCTCTTAAACCATCCCCAAAAAACTGTGAGCAAAATCCAACTCTTGCTGATGCCAAGATGAAAAACAGTTATTTGCCTTAAAATCTACTTTTCTTGTAACCCTTGTAACATCTTACTGTGACTAACCATTTGCAAAGCAACACCTCAGATTGATAAATTCAAAACCAATTCTTTGCCTATGCAACCAGCAAGACTAATTCTTATCCCCATGCACACACACACACAAACTTACATGATGTATAAAGGTAACATCAGAAAAGCTTTGGGACATCAGAAGATTTAGCAGGCTCCAGAAGATCACCTAGCCTGCCATTTGAAAATTGAGGCTCTAAACATAAATAGATACATCTAGTGGGTCAGACATTGAACAAAAATGTTTATTATGTCTATCTTTTGTGTTGTTCTAGAACATCTTTTCCTATTTTCTATGTCAAAGCAAAATCCAGGTTCTTCCCTTACAGATATGCATGCAGTTTCATGAAAAGCCAATACAAATTGTGGTTTGTATATTTCAGAATAGGTTCTGAGCCTTAAATCTGGCTTTGGAGGGGTTTTGAGTGGGGAGACATTTTTACAGTGATACAATTGTTTGTGATTCTTATTTGTGTGTTCCCATTATGAAAACTTCATGAGTGCCTAATTCTAGACTCCCAAAAATAATCATAAAAAAAATATTTTAAAGTACCATTTTTATTTCAGTGTGTAGGAAATATGAAGCACCAGGAACACACACAATAATTCAAATTCCTGTTAGGCTTTTGCAAATGTAAGGATGAAATAATCCGTTCCAGATATTTGATAGCTTATCATAATTTTTTGGACACATAGTGCAGAACTGGTGCTTGGAAAATTATATAAGGTCTATAGAGTTTGGACTTAGGCATGTGATCTACCCAGCATGCATGTCACAGAAGAGAAATCCTATAGGATTTAGCAGCATTTAGGTCATGTCCTTGCCCACTGTATGAGAGCATGGAAGTTTTAATTAGTCTTTCTGAGGCTCTCACGGTGGATTCTGTTTTCTCAGTGAGGTTCATGACTTTGATCTCATTACTTTTGAGCTCCACAGTGGGAAAGTCTTAACCAACATCTTTTAAAAAGAATGTGGGTAAACTTTTTGCCAGTCAAAGATGCCACATCATTCTTTGTAGTTTTTCTTCTGCTTTGGTTACTAGATGTAAACTGATTTCAATAAACATTCCTTTATGGGGCAGACATATTCCACAGTGCCAGTTAATGGGGTTAAATAAGGTAGAAAGGAAAGAATTTTCCAGCTGTGTTTAACATAAACAAAGTGCCTCAATTTTTATTTTAAATACAAATTACTTTTAAATTTAAGGTAGAACAATGTAACTGGCAAGTGGTATGAGAGTTTTAAAAGTTCTAAAAGACTTGGGGGGTTGGGGTGGTTTTTTGCCAAGAACATAACAAGGACAAAGAGGAAGGAGAGACCTTTAACAGTTCAAAGATAAGAACAGATAATCATATTTTGATATGTAAAGTAATAAATACTATCACCAGCTTGCCACTGGCAATCTTAACTTTTAAAAGACAGAAATAATATTCAGAATTTCATCAAGCTGTAAATAATAATGTAGAAGAGTTTCTTTTAACTTTTGCAGAGCCAATAAAGAATTATTAGAGAAAAAATGCCAATAAAAACCACAAACTGTATGCAGTTTGCGTATGCAATAACCTTGTATACATCTCTAAGTCATTGCAAAATATTAATGTCAAGAGCTAAGAACACAGGCTTTCATCCAGCAATTCCATGTTCATGGACAACTCTTAATCATTATGCAAAAATCCTTGTGATCTCAAATTTTAGCCATTTGCAGAGCTGAACACGCGATTTTTCTTCCGTGAACAGCACGCTTCCTTTTACCTACTGCATTCAGGATACCATCTGGTCCTATCATATCAAGGTCACAGAAGATGTGAAAAATTATTTAAAAGGATAATACTAGGGATCCTAGGCAAAATTTTATAAGTGTATCAACCATTTGATAAAGGAATCTAATACATGGGAAATAATTTTTGCTTCAAATTTTCTGGAATAATCAACAAACTTCTATCTATCTGTTGCATTTCATACTACATCTGTGATCCTCAAACTTTTTCAATTGCATGTTTGGTCTGCTTCTTTCAATTAAAACTGGGACTGTGGTCTGACCCTCTCATTCTTGTTGCACTTGAGCTATTTCTGCCACCCAAAATTATTCCTGCGATTGACATTTCATGTTATTTTTCATATGTGAAGTGATACATTTTTGTGGCATAAAGTTGGTAAACACCAATTTGACTACTTTTAATTAATCCAGGGTGAAAATAATGTGCTAAGATATGTTTTAAATGTTTTCTAAGGTACTCAATTTACTTAAAAATATCTTGATTTTTGAAATTGTAGAGGCTTAGCTCTCAGTAAGAATGAATACTTTTCCAGCCACTGCAGATATTTAGATTTTAAATAATTAAGTGTTTGGATATCTTATGGCATATAGAATGACTACTGCTATATGCAATCAAGCACCATAGTTTGCTTTGTTCTGTATTTTTGGCATTTGGCAAATGGAAAAATTAGATGCAATACTGTGACTAGGTATTTAAGCACATAAAAATAAAATCATGGTTTGCGTATCTGCATGTGTTGTAAATTGTTCCTCCTATATATAGATATGGATACAATTAAGTCATATAAATCACTGCATATGTACATTGGTTCCATGGCTTTAAAATTAACATTTTACTGTTACATTCTCAGTTACACAAGTAGTGTTACAAAGGGACTCTTAAATTCAGTTTCCATTAACTGTTAAACATTCATAGATGGGTTATTTGCTATCAATCCTTTCCTGACAAGGTTTATTTATAAATAAAGATGGAAGAAAAGAACATTGATTTGTTTTATTATATACCTGCCGAAAATTACTTTATTCTCAAGACAGTAAGGTCAGAACATGTTAATTTCCATGAATTCAAATGTGAACAACCTTTATCCTGAAATATAAATATGATGGAGTAGCTTGAAATTCATTGCAAAAACACTTCGTGAGGCATCTCTTTAACCATAGCCAAATGATAAACAGTACTCTCAGGAAGACCTGTCCCTATGCCCAGTGGAGTCCATTAGCAGCTCAGTTTTCACACCTTCCAAATCTCCTCCTTGTTTGTTCTTTATTAGGCACTCAAGTATATGATCCTCCAGTTACAGGAATGTTACCTTTACAGTGACAAAACTACCAGATACTTAGTCCAAGGGGTATTCTCAAAGATAAATTTCATTAGAACAATCAAAAAGGAGTTTGCCTGACTTCAAAATTGTTAATTTAGTCTGCTTTTAAGTAAAATAGTCTGAACGTTTAAAAACATGCAAATCTACAACTCTATACAGTAAGTATCTGACTATCAGTGCTTTGGTATTAATGGCCATTTATTTTTCTGTTAACTTGCTGTGATGATAGCAGAACATGCAGAACTCTTCCCAATGCCAGGCAATTTCACTGCTGCAAAGGTTATTGCAAACATTTTCCTTGGTTTCATTCTTTGTGGATTTATACCCTTCCCTCTAAAATTTTTGTTTTTGTGATGTTCAATTTAACAGGAATGTTAAACTGACCTTGATTTGATCTAAAGACCACTAAAAGATTAGTCATGACCAGGGTTGACCTCAAAACTCAAGATCAAGGCATGACTGCTGAGTCTCACTGTTTTTCCATTGAAAACACAATTGTTTAATGCTCTCAGTGCTAAAATTTCCATTGACTATAATCTTGTTTTAGAATGTTTTCTCATAACTAAGATCTGACCTCTGAAGACTTACGTAGAAAACTGAAATCTAGGAAAGATACATCTTTTTATTTTTATAAAAATATCAATTATACAGATAGATAGTGGACTTGAACTTGTAAAATTAAGGACAGTCTGATAACAATTCAGCAAAGCAGATTAAGCAGGTGCTTAAAATCAAGCTCAGTCTGTAAGCCCAAGTCTTACAGGATGTGACTTTCTGTATTTATGACTAAATAAGTACTCAAGTACTCTCCCAGAGGGGAACTGAATGCCCCTACAATGCCAAGCCTATGGCCAGTATATAACAAGAGCAGATTTACACTGGAATGAGGTGTGGTGTCATTGATGCCTACCCCAGCTGGCATTTAGTATAACAGGAATATTAACTTATTTAACCCAATAATGTGCCTCTGACAGCAAAAGAGACATACAGCTACCAAAATGTAGGTGATAAATGACCTTTTAGTGCCCAAGGATATCCTGCTTAATCTCCAACAGCTGTTCCAAAAAGATACAGGTCTCCCATAAGATCTTGTGTCATAGCTGTACTAAATAACATAAGGCCTTTAAAAAAATGTCACTAGATGCATGTGTTCAGGCACCTGAATTTCTCCCTATTTTCCAGAGTGCTGTGGCTTGTGATGAAATGTTATTCTGTTACATGTCCTCTGTACATCAGTATCTGATCAGTCTCATTCAGAAGAGCAGCATGGAGTTTTCTGGGTTTTTTTGGTTGGAAATTATTATTCGAAATCATTCTTGAAAGTGGTAAGTAGTCAACACCATTGCAGTGAAAATGAAAAACGTACTCCTCCAGATTGACTAACAAGGTACTCAAGGTTTCTACTCTTACTCCCGTATATCAACCTTTGTTACTTCACTAGATTTCTAAAGATGCTGTTCTCAGGGGAAAAGCCAACACAAACGATCACTGATCTCATTTGTTCTAGCAGTTCCTGTGTTTTTATGTCCCCTTGCTGAGCAGATGTAATGTAAGCTTAAATTGTAATAATAAGACCACCCACAAATAACAAATATATTCTATAATAGTTCCTTCTTAAGCTACTTTTTATACAAGAAGGGAGTGAAATTTGTATTGCCCAAGTTAGTGTAAAATTCATCTATCCTTGACTGCATCACTTCCCACATAGGTCGAATGGCAGTTTTATGTAGCTGGTGACATTTTTCCTCTAAATAGCTGACCCCAGTTTTCAAAATAGAATGTAAATCACGCAGAACTATCCTGCCTCCTTGCCAGAGAGCTTTAGGTGACTTGGTAGAGCCAAGGACAAAGGAATAAAGTTGGACAAAATAAGTATGAAAACTCAAACAGGGGTCAGGAGAACACAAGAAGCTTATCAAGAACAGCCCTGGAATCAGCTGGAAGGACAGAAAACAAAGGTTGCTAGCTGTAAATATATTTTGTTACTATTAACAAAACCTGCTGTTATTAAGAAAAAAAAGTATCCCATCTTTTGTCTCAGAAAATAAAGCATTAATGAAGAATGTCCTCTCTGTATCATCTTTACAAACTGACATCTTTTCTCAGACTGAGATCTGTGTGTCAAATGGCAGTACTGGTGAAGACAAACAGGCTCAGTCCCCTGTAGTAGACATAAGGCCCACAGCACCAATCTCACATGTGGATATCAAAAAAACTGTGGTAATTTAAGGAAGAATGTAACGCAATGACTACTGCCTCCAAAGTTATCATCTACATGAAGCTGCAAATAAATGAATTTGTTTGCTTTTCATAATTCATGCTTTCTTTAACCTTTTCGTTCTGCCACAGCCAAAGACTTAATCCATCAAGAATGTGCTGATAGGCCAGACCAAGTAACAAAACATACAAGCACACAGATTCTTCCCACCCAGTGATCAAGAGGAAATATAATTAACACACACTAGAGAAGCCAGAGTTGCTGTCATGAGATGATGCTCGCTCCCACTGTGAACAAGGTAAAGTGCACAAACAGTATGATCCTAGGTCTGCAGCTTCACAAAGCCTCATGGAGGGTGCCAGATGAAGTGTTAAATAACAAACTTATCCACATGGACCTGGTATTGAACTTACCCTACAGGAAATTAAAAGCAATGAATTAAGGCTTGCTTACAGCTTTAACCAACAATTTGCAAGCTCATCTTTTCCTAAAGATAAAAAAAAAGTTCATCATGCCAGGTGCAGCGATTTTCTGTGTGACTCCTTTCAGCTGATAACATGCAGATAATTTTTTGTAATCCTGCCATTTTGATGCCTTTTACTTTCAGAGAAATCTTGTCTTTAAAAGTACACTCGGAATTACCTTATATGTGTACAGATCTACATAAATATTTCACTTACTTATGTTTTTTGGCATCTTCAGCAACCTGTAGTTAAGGACTGTGTAAAAAACCTCTCATTTTTCTCTTTACCTTAGTTCTTCCACTGTAAGAAATCATAAATAATGATTACCTACTCACCTTGTCTATGCAACTCATAATTCAAAGATTGCGTTCAAATCCCTCCCTGCCTTTCACAAGACTGGGAAGCCCTAGTTTATGTAGCTTACTTCTATGGTAACCATACTTCACCATTGTTATTCTTGTTGATCTCTGTCGTAGCTTTTCTACTACAGATTTTAAGACAAGGAGACAGAAACCTCTAAAATAAGTGGACTTTCATGTCCACTTATTTTACTCAATAAGTGGACATACCAGCTTTATGCCGTAGTATAGTGTAGTTTCCTGCTTTGTTACATATCTTAATAGTTTCTAATTCTCCATTTGTCTTTTGAGTTCATGTTGGGTCTTGATTTTGATTTTTTTTTCCCCTAGAAATTACAGAAAAAATTGACCTCAGACTCCTTTTGGGGGGAATGGTACTATCTAATTGAGAACCTGTTACAGTGCACGTACTATACAGGATTTGCATTGTTTACATTTGTTGAATTTTATTTGTCTTTTTAGCTCACAGTTTTACTTCTTTCAGTTATAAAATCTTACTCCCTGTCCTTTGTTTCTCATCTTTTAAATAGCATTATCTTTTAAATTCATATGAAGACTGGCTTTTTTCTTAATATAAAATACCTTAATTTCTCTCATGTTGTTTGTTGAGCAACCATAGAATCATCTGAGTGCCTTCTGGAAACCCAAGTCCACTGTATTAACCTGACCTCATATATATGCTTCTTTGCTTCCTCAAAGAACACAAGCAGCTTTTGAAGCTTTCGAAGCAACAAATTACAAGTAACATGTTGACTTTTTTCTCATGTGTCAAATTAGCTACATGCCTACTACGTCTACCTTTATGACAGGTTTTGTGAGTGTAGAAATTAAGGTTACTGAGCTATAATCTGTTCAAGAACAAACCATTTTCTATTTTACATGGACAGTGATTGAATTGACAGACTGTATACAACATTTAATAGCTTACAGTGTAATATTTCCATCCTTTTAAAGATTATCTTGGCCTTGTGACTCATCACTCTTCATTTAACGAACATTTTTCTAAGCTCCTGCTGCTTCTGCTCAAGATGCCCCCTTTGACTCAGAAATAAGAGTTACAGGATGAGAGGTTCCTTATGTTCCTCATAGTATGCAGGAGTGCAACAAATTTTGCTCTGCTCTTATGGTCTTACCTTTTCTGAGTAAACTTTTCAAACCTTGACCATCTATTACCACTGCAGGCTCTGTCAGGCTTCTAGTTTCTAGTATATTTGCTTTTTAATTAATCCCTTTTGATTAATAATTTTATGCCTTTAACAAGTTGATTTTAAGAATCTGTTTTAGCCTGTCTTATAATTGTTTTGCATTAAATTCATAAAAGTTAATATTTTCTATTTTTCTTTTCATTTTAAAACAATGATTCTTTGAAGAATTAATTTTTCATAACTGCCCTTCTCTGCTGTTTACCAATTTGTTTTCTTTTGATCTTTTAAAGTCTTTTTTGATATGCGTTACACATTCAGCTTGAGCTCCTGACAGAATGTCTTCAAAAGATTTCCTTGCTTCTGTAAACATTTGGCTGCCTTCTCTGTTTGCTTACATTTTTTAAAAAATCTGTGGTTCCTCATCGTTATGCTGTTTCCATTTTTTAAATTAAAAACTACTCTACTGGATTTCTGTGGGTAGTAGAGTCGAAAAAAATTTGCTTTCACAGAGAAGCTACTGGGAAAATGTCTCATTTCAGCTGTATTCATTATTAATTATCATCACATAAATGACTTGTAAGAGTGACATCTCACAAAAGTCTCTTGCGGAAAACTATCATTTAGACTTGCAAATCATTTGGTAGCAAGACACTATCCCTGTAAGCAAGTTATTTTTATGCAAATACCAACCTCAAAGAGCACAGTAGCCTCATAATAAATATATTGCAATAAGTTAATCTTGAGATGACATGATTTCAAAGACCAGTGACAACCTCTGTAGCTCAGAAGAAAAGTTGGCTTGCTGGTCAACAGCACTGATAATACCTGGTTGAACTGCTTGTCTGGTATGAGACAGCAACTGGGTACTGCTCTAAGCTGTGAACAATTTTAGGTATGAAAGGCTTTGCTCTGTCAGTAGAGGGGCTGAGGCTACTACTGCCATGTCGGTCATCAATTTCTCCCAAATTGTCTTCCTGCGCTCATCTTATCTGAGCTGAATCGCACTCAGGTTCTCATGTATTGTGTGTCCCTAAACCAGACACTTGCTGTGGTGAAGTTCTGGGTTGAATGTCAGCCTTTGAGTAAATATATGTTTCATGCCTGACTAAATTGCTTTTAGGATCAAACTGCGAAATAAATCCAAGAAAATAAAGGGAGAAACTAGCTCAGGTTCATTGCAAGTAAGTTTTTGTCCACTGCATAGATCAGTTTCATGAGACCTTCAGGGTCTAGCACCTATGTCAAATTCAATAAATTAAATTCAAAAATAGGAAAATTGTCTGAAGAGTACAGCACATTAGTTCAGTCTGGCAACTTCTGTGTTTTGGGAATCAGGGGTATGGATCTTGCTTGGAGTAGAAACTTTAAATTATAATAATGAACACAACCATAGAAAAGGCAGGAAATAGGACAGTGAACATTTTGCCCATATGACTTCCTAAATTATTTCTTATGAAATATTTATATCACTTTCTTGTCCTTTTATACAACTCCCCCATGAAACTGTCAGACCAAGCCATACAGGTCTTTTCACCTTCTTTTCTAGTATCATCAAATACTCTCTTGCTACCCTGGGTACTTACCTCTACTTCTAGGTGGACTTGACCAACCTGTTCCTCATTTAGAACTGTCCCCAGACACATTTCTTGGAGAGTCTTTTTAGTGACCTCTATCCATGGGACCAGTACCTATGCATCATCTCTTTGGGCTTCCTCTTGTCCCTTATGTACCTAGCGTCCATTGACTTCACAGGTTCCACTCTCCCGTTTTTCTCTCTAGCCTTTTGATGCACTGTCTGTGTGTCATTCAGAGGCATCTCACTTTTCCTGTTACTCCTGCTGATGGTGGTCCTAAATTTTTAGTTCTTGGTCCAACTTCAGTATATTTTCTTTAAATTACTATGCAGCGAGATAGGTCTGAACTGTAAAGGATCTTTATAGAAGTCTATAGACTCACAACAAGTGAGAAAATCTATGATGCTGAAAAGTCAGGAATCCCTCTTAAAATTACTCCTGCTGTCCATCTCAGTACAGCACTACACACCTACACCAAGTTTCTGAGCTTCTACACTGTTGCTGTATATATACTGAGTCCTTGCAGCTCTCTGTGTCCTTTCCTCTTGCCCTTAGGGTTCCTCCTGTCCTTACACATAAATTACACTGGGTAACGAAAAGCATTTCTAGTTCAGCTAGTACACAGAGGATCTTCATGTGTTTTCAATATAACACATAACAGATTACACTGTTCCCAAAAAGGATAAAAGGTTTTATAAAGTACAATATAATTATATTTATAGAAACAACTAAAATCACTTACATTGTACAAATTTTTTTTTGTCCTAAAATGAGTTAAAATATTGTAGGAAAAGAAATATTTGTTCCTCTCAATCCTTCATAACCCCTGTGGGACACTCAGAAATTTATTTGCAAATGGAAAACACACGCATTGTCAAGTAGTGCCAGACAAGTTTGCTTACAAAGACTTTGGAGCATTTCAAATGTTCATGTTTATAGCAAATACGGTGTTCTTCCAGTAGGGAATCTATGCAGGCATGCGACTGCCGTTTACTTTTAAAGCCCACAGGATCTGAAATATGACAACTCTAAAACTTCAGGCTTTTTTAGAAGCAGGCTGAATAAAAGACCATGTCTTTGAAGCCGGTGATGCTTGTACAGCTGGAAGACCATGGCTAACCTTAGCAGAGAAGGTCTGTAAGGCAGAGTGTGCCAAGGAGCATTCCCAAAGGAGCATTTTGCACGTGCCCATCCTGCTTCTGATGTCTGACAGAGTTTAATGGTTTGAAAGTGGCCAGACTATGCCCGGTAGCCTCTGAGCCACTTAGCTTTCTGCCAGTTTACTGCTCCTGCACTGACAGTCAGGGTGCTACATGCTCTGGTAGCTCCCTCAGGGCCATATGATGGGGCCAGGGTATCCCAGGACCAGCAGGGCTGGAGGCTGGCCCTCATAGGAGCATCACTGGGGCAGGGGCTGAAGATGCCAGGGGATTGGCATAGGGTCCCGGGTTGTAGGCAGGATTAGAGGAGGCCTGGGGAGCTGAAATGGGGTCATGGGCTGTGGGCGGGATTAAGTGGAGTCCCCAAAAGGGTGGCCAGGGACAGCCAGGGCTCTGAGTATCCTCACAACCATGATACTGATGCTTTGCTCCTGTTCTTTAACAATTTTCTTATATACCCATCTTAAAATAGTACAAATGAGTAGTTACTTAAAAAAATCAGCACATGCCATAAATTACCAAAACTACAGCTAGGACAAATGCCCTGAGGTTTCAGCACCCAACTCTAGTCCCATTCTCCTGCCTGGCAGCAGGCATCTGTCATCCTGCTCATCCCACGCTGCTTCCCATGGACACTACAGGGCTATGGGGACAATGAGGTAGATTACTAATGCAGAGAAGAATTTTGGAGTTTTTCTGAACAGCTGAAGAACAAAGGACAAATATAATTGGAGTGTACTGTACAGACAGCCTCAACACCCAGAAAACTGCTCCTGCCTATAGGGAAATAGCATATTAGGTGAGTGCTCTATTTTTTAACCCTGCTACCTAGAATACCTGAAATCTGAACCTGAGGACACTTTGTACCTGTTTTCATAGCCCTAAGTGCCTCTCGGGAAAGCATTTCGTAAGTGTGAGCTCTATTCTTTTGAACTCCAAACATCTGCCTTAAACATCTGCTTTTCATCAAAGTGAAACCAATGCCCTCCTTCATTGGACAATGTGGTACAGATAAAAAAGACTGATGGTGAATTGACTGCAAAGCCCTCAGCTTTCTTATTCCCCGCTTCAGATCATTTGCCAAAGAACCTTTGTTGTTATTTCAGTTTTCCAGCAACAACCCAGATTTAATGGTCAAAATTTCATGGAAAGTTTATATATAAATATATTCTTGGGATTAATTTTCATCTTACTCTTTCTAGGAGAAATATGCACATGCTTCTTTGAAAGAAAAAACCTAAATTTTGTTCATGCAGGATTAAAATATAGTTTATCATCTTTGGAGGGATTGGAGATGATTATTTAGTGTGGTGTGTTTACTGGGGGCAGTTAACCACATAATTCGTATTAACAATGAAAAACGAGTAAGCAATTCAAAGTACACCAGTTTAAAAACACTCTGAATGTCTCAAATATAGATATACGTGGTGCTTCCAAAGGCCACATTACCTGGGGATATAAATCCTTTTGTACACATGACAGATTTTAAAATGTTCATTTTTGTTTCAAGAAGCACTTTTTGCAGTAAAACTAGTCTCTTCCAACTCTATCTAGCATAAATTGTATGTGCTATCTGCAGCACACTATACGCTATTTGAAAATATCAAATTTAAGTCAACCAAAATGAGAGCATGGCCTGAATAATTGCAGATCCATTTTTACAGCATTGTCCATTGAAAATTATAAACTTATTTTTATTTATCAGCAAAAAATCATAGACTGTCTAGATGAAAAAAAAAGCCCATTCCCCCCAACCTTTGCATTGATATACAAAATGCCAGCTGCTCTCCATAACTGTATGTCTCAGTCATCAGATATATTTACAGTTTATTGGGAAAAGAGTCCTTGAAAAAAATCCTTGGTGAAGAATCAGTATGTCAGAAAAGGTAGGAATTTTCTAACAATATTTTTTTCATGAGTCAGACATTTTAACATTCCTAAAATGTCTGGCCTACCTAAAATAATATACTTAGTCCTGTGCAAGAACCTACCCAAGCAACCTGGTCTAGTGGAAGGTGTCCCTGCCCATGGCAATGGGGTTGGAACTATATGATCTTTAAAGTCACTTCCAACCCAAACCATTCTATGATTCTGTGACTTAAAACTTTCTTGTGTTCAGAATGGGCAGCAGGAGACTGGACAACCAGTCTTTTCCTCTGATAGTAAACTGAACTGCTTCAAGGCATGAATCCAATTACTGTCCCATGGTCAATGGATTGCTGTTGCCAGCATGGCCCATGGCACACCTTTTCTAGCTAGCAACCTCCCAAGCAATGCCTGGACACCACTGAGGGTTTAGCACAGACCAGTGACTGTTCTCAGCAGAGAGCATGAATATGGTTGTTCTGTAGTGTATGAAAACTGAGATTGAACATGAGCCATGCCAGCTGGCTTCAGTGCCAGAGAGGGGTCCTTATGCTTTTTATTTACTACTGAAAATATAGCCCTAGGGTCTATTCCAGGCTCTGCTGCTGAACTGCTGTCTAACTCCTCTGGGCCTCAGCTTCTGCTCTGCATAAGGGTCAGGGTAGTGACAAATGCTTCCCACTGTCAGATACAAAAAATTCTGAGAGTTCTAGGCAGAATTATATCCACTTTATTTTTTAAAACAGTCTGTCAAACTATAAGTTATGTCAGCAATATGACCCTGAAGGAAGTTATAAAAATATTATCTTTATAGTATAGGACACCTGGATAATGATCAAATTATATTGAAGTCAGACCGAGTAGTTTTCTGGGACTTGGGCACCTAACAAATCCTAGTTTTTAAGATCCTAATAATTACTATCAAACACTGCTAATTCATATCAGAATAAAAAAAAATTAAGGTAAAGCAGGACATGATTGTTACATATCAGTGTTTCTCAAGCTGAAGGCATTTCCTGGCTAAATCACTGGTACATCTTTTGACTTTCTTTCAACTAGCAATTGTCCAGTATGACTGTGGACTGAGATGTGCTTCATATCCCCTTTTCTGCCACACAGAAGGAACATGGGATCAGAATTCACTGTAAATCAAGAGGTATGACAACTTCCAAACCTTCTCTGGGAATTTTTAGGGAGAGCACTAGTTGCTCAAGAACCATTAAATAGCATTATACTGTAGACAACTGGCCTTTAGCCAAGTGCCCTGGCCCTTTTTAATTTATTAATATGGATAGGTCCATTGTGTGGAATGGATGATAAATGGTAGCATCAGAAACCGTACCAATATATCATAAACATAATTCCCCACTCTTTTAATACTAGTGTTTCTGAAAACAGGACTAGCCTCATAGACGAACATAACTAATTTGCTATGTTATTAATAATTTCAAAATCTTTATCATGTTTGGCAATAAACAAACTATGTGTTAGTGGAAGTTTCTGATGTTTTGCTTTTCTGAATTCAAAATTCCTTTCTTCAGCTTAGGTCATAGTTTTTAAAATGTAGTTAGCTGGCTTGTAGTTGGTAAATAGAAAGATAAAAAAAACACAGAACAAAAAATGTATTGTGCTATATTGAAATGTTCTCATCATCTCTTATTTATCGGTGATTACCTAGAAGCATAATTATTTCTTTTTCCTAAAAGGTGGGAAAGCCTATTGCTACATAATCTGTTTTATGCTCTGAGGTCTGTCCTCAAGACTGGATGCTTTTAAAATTAGATGCTGATGTTCCTATAAAATCAGGTGGAAAACTCCACTTGACATTAATAAAATTTTAGTCTGTCAGGTCAAACATTGGCCTCACTGTTCCCTTTTGCCATTATTGTCAACTGAACCAAGAGTTCATGCTCAGACACTGCTTGCTTCCATGGGCCTACTGATGTCCTGCTAGAACCTGGTGGAAGTGGCTCTTTCTTAGCCAGGTCAGTTCACCCCAGTTACACCAAGATATACTGCTAATGTAACCACAGCAACATTAATTGCTGCTTCTGTGGATATGGTAGAATCCATCATAGATTAAGAAACTAGGTACTTTTGATAGCTTTACAGAAGCTGTGTCTCTCTCCCACTACTCCGGTATTACTTTTTAGATGCTTGCCTTTCTGGTTTTTTGCATTAATCTTTTACCTTGTTGGTTAACTGTTACCTTATTTTGACTCTTCTGTCCTCTCCACAGTTGAGTTATGAAGGCTGACTGGAGAGTAATGCTGGTCCTACTGTGGGTCAGGATGTGATCATCAAAAGGAAGCTATTTCTTGCAAACTATGGAGTGCTGGGCAAAACCATGTAATTTTATTTTACCCTTCTTTTGTTGCTACGCATAGAAAGAAAAAGGAGAGCTGATTCAGTTGCTCTGGTTTGAAAATCTGACAATGACAAGAGGTAATGCAGATTGACTTTTATGTTGTCCTCTGTCCTAAAATACGTTTGTCATTATGGAAAACTCCTTTAAAAGGCTAACGAAACCCAGTAGCTGTAGATCTTTATTTTATATTCTGTTTTCAGAATGACTTCTGCAGAAAAACATTTCAATTTGTAGATGCTTATGGCTTTAACCTCCTAAAATTCTGTCCTTATTGCATTTTCATAATAAGGTTCTAATCTTTTGAATATCAGTTGAAACGTTCCGCAGATTTTTTCTTTTATCTATCATACAAACCAGTTCATGAAAAAGAAATGGTCAAAATATGAAGAACCTGCAATTTCAGGTGACAATGGAAACTGATGAGTGAAGTTTTTGTTTTCCAGTTCATTTTATGAGTATCTACTCTGAATTTATTCAGTATCTTTATTGCCTCTATTACTTCAACCACTGGATGCTTGACTATATATATATTTAAACTTATGTTAAGAAGACAGTGACCCATAGGAAAAAGGAGAAGTAAGGAGAGTTTTCCAGATATTGTTCATACTTGCTTGAGCTTCTAGGGTTCCTTTGTCATTTTTTCAGCTGCAACAGAAAAAACACAAGGAGCAGAAAGATGTGAAATTCCACCTTTCCTCCTTATCTCCTACTCCTGTATTTCTGTCCCAGATGCAAGCTTTGGGGAAGTCTCACATGAAGATAATGATTTTGTCTTAAGTTAATTCCCAAAGGGCATATTATTTTGAAGCAACAGTAGCTGAAAGGATAATTAGTGGACTTGATTCTGATCTTACTTATTTGCATGTACACCCAGAACAACTCCCTTAAAGTCAATGGAGTTGCAGTGATGAAAATTATTAGATAATTCGGCTTCTAGTGAGGAAGATTTCTAAAATCTCCAGGCAATCTATCTTAAAAGGAAGCAGAAAGACAATATTTCTCTTCAATTTATAAAACCTGAATGAGATTTCCTCATTTTTTCCCAGCTGCACAATATCGAAATTTAGTGCCACAAATAAGCTAGCTGTGTAATCCAGAGACAATATATGACATTAATATTTTATGCAGAAGACAGGCCAGATACAATTTCCCATTAGAGGATTGTACATGAATGTAGATATATCCTTCTTTTCCAGTTATCATTTTTATTAAGCTTTGAAGAAAATCCAAGTACATGTGTGTTAAAAAATAACAGTAATAACATAGCAGGGTAAATGCTTTCAATTCTGTTTTTCTTTTTTTTCAGAGTAAATGCTAAGCAACCTGGCAGTTACATTCTGCTTGTTTATATCTTCAGCATCTTGTGTTGCATCACATTGGCACCCTATCACAGTCAATTCACAAGAGACTTCACTGCCATGTGTCCAGTAGCAACAAACTCTGAAGTGCAGAACAGAACCATTGCCACATATTGATCTCTTTTTACATCGTTGCACTTCTAACCCCATTACAGATGGCATAAAATGATTCAATCCCAAGGAAGTGTCAACATCTTAGCATCTTTCAAACTACTCTATAGCCTCTTGATTGTTAACCCTGTTCAGGTGCTAACAGACTGTATTTTGGGGACTGGAGACACCTTCCACTCTTGTAGATAGGATGTTGGGTTTTGATAGCCTTCCCTCTGACTTACCTGTTATTTGTGCTGAACTAATGTGACTTTCTTGCTATCCTTTTAAAATTAGGACTGGATGAAAATACCAAGCAAAGTTGCAAGGGACAAGGTCAGGGAAGCTCTTTCTTTCTAGATGAAGTATTTAACTTCATTTGGATAAAGGCTGTTCAATGTGCTTTTTTATTACGAGCTGTCAGTGATCAGGCAAACCAGATGTACCCATCATGCTGCTTGTGTGTTTGAAAGAAAGAAAGCAGAGCTGTTTCATTGTATTCATTCAGAGAAGTAGAATCTTGACAGAAGAATTGCATATGATGTTATCATGCTGAAGATTCCTGTCATGGGTAAACACTCTTCTTATTCCCTCTTCACACCAGGAAGAAAACCCCACTTTTATTTTTATTGTTATTATTGTAACAAAATCTACCTGAAAAAGTGGGAGGTGTTTCCCAGGGCTTTTTCCGAAAGACGGTTACTCTTCTTGAAATAGTTTGCAGTAAGAATGACAGAAAAGAATAGACTTGATCTACAATGTTCTGAGCTAAAACTGGAAATTTAAAGCTCTTAACTTTAGGGCCCAGGCTCACATCTAATTTTCATGCCTGACTATCCCAACGTGGTGGAGGGGGGATAGAGCAAGTAAAATAATTAAATGGTTTTATTTACATCCCTAATGTTTTCACAGAGAACAGATAATATTTTGTTTCATCTAACCCAAGCAGGTACAAAATGCACTAGGAACATGGCAGTGAAGGGCTAAGTTACAGATGTTCCTTTTGGCCTCATGTAATATTTAATGCATAACTGGAGAAATTATGTCAGATAATTTAAATGATTAATGAATCCTTTTTATTCCTGCTTTTAGTTTATTATTGTCCACATTCTGTTTCTATGGATGTCTTCCTGTGAATGGCATTTATCTATGGGCAGGGGCCAGCAAACTTTTGGTAAAACACTCAGCTCTTATTGCAATGTTTTAGAATGCGAGCACCATCAATTTTGCATGGAGTGAACCAGATTTGATAGACAGAGGGAATGTGAAGTTGCAGGGCTGCCCTCCTGATGTGTGATCAAAGCAGGCAACAAGAACAGTTACCATCCATTTTGTTCTCTGTATAAATCCGTATCAGTCAGTCCTAGCTTGGTATTTTTTTCCACAGAATCAGTTAATAGAGAATTATTTACCCAAACTATCAAATATAGTTGCTGGTCTCTCACTATATAGGTGGGCTTTTAAAAAAAAAAAGAAAAAAAATTATTTTCTAATGGAGAAAGAACCCAAAGAAATTTCAAGATGGTGAGATGGAAACATCATTTTTAGAACACGTGTATAAACATGCTTCATACCATGTCAATAAATGACCATCTCTACCACTGTATGCAGAAAACAATAACTGTTCAGTTACAACTAAAGGGAGTAAATCTCATTAATTCTAAACAACAAATTCTTAGGCTTTTTTTCAGAATTCATTCCTGTTCCAGTAATATGGTTTGTCATTAACTTATGCAGAAAAAATAGTTCTTAAATAGTTAAAACAATGAAGATCTTATTAGCATTGTTTTAAAAATTGAAAAACACTGCTTTTTTCTAAACCATGCTCCTCATGGATCTTTGGGGAAAACCAGTCAAGATTATGGCAACTGCAGTTTTTCTTCAGAAGAACTGGTTTCTGAGTCAATGCTTGTGGGAATATATTGTTTCAAAGTAGTTCATGGGATATAATTTTCAAAGGGATGTATGAAAACCATACACTTCCGATTAACGTTAATGGGGAGTTGTTTGGCTAAACTCAGCTTTGAACATTCTGGTTAGAAGTTTATATCTTAGTGAGCTGCACATGGTTCCCCCTGCTCTAAGCAGATGGTGTTTTTATAGATTGCAGAAGAGCCCTGCTGTGGATCAGCAGACATCATGTTGAACGTTTCTCTCTACTATATGCTTCATAGGTAAATCCAAGAGGAGAGGGAGACCTTTATTAGCTATTATATTTCATAGGTTTATCTTATCAATTATAGAGTATAGCCATCTATTATAATACGAGAAACTTCCTCATGCAATATCAAAATAGTTCCTTGCTCACAGTAACTCTAGCATGTGTCGCCAAGTAGCCTAAATTGCTATTGTGTGGCATTCTTATCAGACCTGCAAACCCCTGTGGAAAGTGCTCAGTTAGCTTTACTCACTAATTGCATTCCCAGTGAAAGATTTTACTGTTTGTTTGTGCCCCAGGTGATAAGTGATGATACAGCATTACATAATTACAGCACGCATCACTTCAAACTAGGCATGAAATAACAGGAAGCTGTGCAATACTGAGTGGAAAGAGGCTAATGTCAATATGACAAGATAGTATGAGAAAATTATTGCTTGAGTAAGTGTATATAGTGAATTGACATTCACATTTGCAAACTGCTGTGAGTAAGCCCTAAAATACCCCAACTATATCACATAACATGGTATATTAGATTTAATAACATTAATTATCTATTCTTGCCTGCTGCATATCTAAACAAATAATCTTTTTGAAATATGAATTCATCAATCTTTCTTTTTCTGTTTGAGGATCGCTAAAATGCAATATGTGCACTGCAGAAATGCAACTCATCTCCTGGTTAAGTGACCATTTACATGAATTAGGATAACAATTAGAAGTAGAGGGATTCCATGCAGCTTTTCAAGAGAAAAGAAATCAACAGATCTGCTTTCTCCTCATATCTCTGCAGGTGTTCAAAGAATCCAGCTTATTTTATTCCAGTCTTGCCAACTAATTGTTTTTATAACAATAGCTTATGCAGAGCGTGGGAAAGTGGGCTTATATGTTTTCACTGCCTGTGTGCTTCAGGACTCAGCACAGAGATCCAAGCAAGATACGTAATAACTCTCTGCTATCGTAATGACTTAACTGCATACTCAGAAATGCATAATACATAATATAGAGCTGAATTTAATACCTCATATTTTTACCACTGCTATGCAAGGGAGCAATAGTGGTACAGCTTTACAAGAAGAAAAAAAATGTAAAGAATACCACTTTATGCTCTGACCATCTTTTGCTTACAGGTTCACATAGATAAAGTTGCTTGTCATTTTAGAGTGCTTATGAACTCTCCAAAAATAATAGAGCTGCATGCAGTTTGCCTCCAACTCCAGAACTAGTTCACATTTTCTAATTTGCTGGAATGACACAAAAGGTGGATAGAATAGCTTTGGTGTTTCTCTCTGTTGGAAATCAATGAAAGTCTTTGCATTAGAATCAGTGACCTCTGGATCAGCCTCCAGAGACAGCGTTCTTATCAATCATCCCAAGCAAAGCAAATCATGACTCTGGACCAGAGTATCACTGAGGTCAGGAAGATTCAAAATTTGGCTTTGTTGTGGAATCTTAGTTTGTATCTAATCATATACGCTGTCATAAAAATGTTACCTTCATGAGTAAAATATTTGTATTAGTTACTTCTGAAAAAATCAATTTTCAACCACCAAGTAGTACTAGTCTTCTGATTTTATGCATTATATCAGAAAATGTCATTGCTTTAAGAACCTTTTGTTCTCCTAATATTATAATATTTCATTTTAAGCATCAATGAAAAGTATCACAGCTGAAATATGCTTTTCAGAACATCCTCATTTTTATAGGTCAGAAAGTATTATTGGAAATGTAATTCTATCAAACCATAAAGTTTAACCACATATACTCAGAAATATTGCTAAGAACTATCTTGAGCAGGTAAGTAATATGAATGTCTTTTTTTGTTCACTGGCATTTTTTAGTATGCAGCCTCTCTAGAAATCAGATCACTTGAAAGACCACTGTGAAATGGAACTCTCAGTTTTTAAAAAGAAGAAAGAATATAACACTCCAAATAAAATGCTTAATTTGCTAGACAAAATTTTCATTTATATTTTTAATTTTTAGATGTTGCCTAATCTACAAGAAAAACAACAACCAACAGTAAGCTTACTTACTTAAGTTTTTGCAAACTGGAGAGCTTAAAATATCTATTGGCTTAAAATGATATTTCTACTCATAGTTCAAAGAAGAATAAACTCTAATTAGCAAAGAAAAGAATAATCAGAAAATGTTCAGCTTTTTCCATATTCATTCAATCACAGTTTATTGGAGTCATTAGTACGCAAAGGTAATTGAGCAGGTACAAAATCTTTCCTAGTCATTTATATGATATTTATGTTTGACACCCTTTTGAAATAATACTAAGTTAATGTATATTTATGAAGGTAGTTAATGATACAGATCAACATAACTTTTTTTTTCTTTTTCCTTCAGGCTGCAAAAGCCTCAGAGATCAGACAATAACATCCCAATAATATACTCAGTTACAGTCTTATTTAGTCATTTGTTCAGTTCAGTTACGATCCTAACAACATATTCAGTTACAGTCTTATTTAGTCATTTGTTCGGTTCAGTTTATATGGATAAATATCTTAAAATAAGGGAGTGCATGTTTTTGAAACCCATTCCTAACAAAATAGACCTCGGTCCTTTTCATGTTTATTCATATAGGATAACATTCCACATTCATTTTTAGTTTTGGCACATGGAAATGAACAGATTGCTTTGTGTTAGAGTGTATTTCTGATAAACAATGAAAAAACGGACAAATTCTGAATATGAAATAGCACCTAGAGGTCTAGAATCTGGAGAGATTTAGTCAATTATGCTGATTGAAACACCTCTAACAAAAACAGTGTCATTGATGTATACAGATCTTTGCTCCTTTGGGAACATCTGCTTTTTGGAAGAAAAGCATAGCAGGTTAAAACTCCTAATTAACTCTCTTCCTTATATTCACATTAGAAGCTCTCCTACAACTCTGATAGAACTTTCCTAATGATTTCCCACAGTCACCCTATTGTTCCTTATTCAGCCAAACATCTTTCTTCTGTTGTTTGCTAATAGGGCATTTCCTGCGAGCACATTTAAAAGATCAGACAAAATTATTTATTCTGTGAAGAATCCTCATCTGATTTGTTAGACTGAGTTTGAATAAAGTTCAGTGCAAACAAAGATTTTAAAATTGAAATAGCTATGATGCCATTGGGAAACAGTTGGCTGTCAATGGAAAAATTTTATATGCCAAAAGTGTATCTATTCATCTTGCAACACAAGGACAACATGCAGTTGGAACAGTATGGAATATTTTCTTTCTAATCTTTAAAATCAGACCAGACAGTTCAATGGCTGAATGGTTTGTTCTCTGACTAGACAACAGAAATTATTTACTGTGGGAAGGGACTTCTTTCCTCAATTCATCCTGACAAGTCCACGATGCAAAACCATATTTCCCACATGGGACCAAACAATTTACAGGTAAATTATGAAGAACAGATGAGGTATATGCTACTCTCAGTCTTTTACTTTGTATTTATTGCTCTATGTGGATGAAAGCTGAACAGAAACAATTATTTGGAAAATCTGCTTCTTAGTATAACAATATGTAATAGTTGATTTTATGACTTCCATACGATTTGGAAGTTAACACCAGCCTTATTTATTACCTTTATACAATATGTTAGCACACAAGAAGGAGTAACTTCTAACAGTGGAAGCATATAACTGAATCATTTAAGGCCCAAACTCCAACTGATCACTATGCTGGGCAGTATACTTTGTAGTCATGCCCAAAAAATAAATTATAGAGTGACTCTATAAAAATCATGTCTATAAAAATCATTTTAATAATTGGTGCCATCTTAGGGTTTTACCTGGAAATGTTGTAGCACAGTGGCTTAGAAAACCGCTTAGGGCAGAAGGTATTTCATTACTGGTTTTATAAAAATTTCAATAAAAATATTGTGGCTTTCTGTTTAAACATCTCATGCAGAGCAGTGAAACCAAAGATAACAATGTTGAGTTCCTGGTGAGAGGCAGGAAGTGAAAAATCAACACTAAATAGAATTGGGAGAAAACTGGTTTTATTGTCCAGACAGACACAAAATGTAAACAAATGGTTTAAATAGTGGAAGGCATGTCATATAGTTGAACATGTTTATAGCTGATACTTTTCTGTACTGATTAACACAATGATCTTTTATCATTCTCTTTTTCTAGTGTATTGTTTTTTTGTTGTTGGTGGTGGGTTCTTTTACAACCATTAACATCTCAGGGTTAAGAAAACCCTTTTTCATATGTCAGTTTTACGTTGTGGAAGGTGATGGAGCTGACACAGTCCCATAAAGATTTTACCTCCTGATATCTAGAACAACAATTTTATTGTTTAGACAAACCTTAAAGTTAAGCCTTGGCATTACAGAGTAGTACAGACAATCTCAGAAAGCTGGTGCCTGGAGGTACGCATTCATTGCTAACTAGCTGAAAGTTATGTGCAATTAGTCACCTGTTCGAAACAACATTCACAAAAGAAAGCATCCTATTTTTCTCTTTTTTTTTTTTTCTTTTTTTTAACAAATGCCCGTGACAGTGTTTAGAAAAGAATAAGACCTCAGGGATTCTTCATGACTCAGTAGTGAGAAGACAAACTGGAACAGAAAACGTCCTCTTTTCTAACAAATGCGTTATTTCTAGTTTCTGTAGGACACTACTTTAGTTTCAGT
Organism: Nestor notabilis; assembly: GCF_000696875.1. Lineage (NCBI taxonomy): Eukaryota > Metazoa > Chordata > Aves > Psittaciformes > Psittacidae > Nestor > Nestor notabilis. The sequence continues at coordinate 7,331 of NW_009940399.1, read as the reverse complement.
GGATTTCAGTGAAAGTTTAATCAGTAAGCGTAGCAGCCCTGACAGAATGTTTCTTGACAAGAAATGCCTGTTGATTGGAACTGAAGTTTGTTAGTATTAGGGATGCTTATCATTAGATTTAGACATGTGATCTGATCTAAATTCTTTGCTCTTACATCTCCCTACCCTGCGATCAGGTGCATTGGGGTTTGGAGCCTGTCTCCTTTTGATGCACTTGATTTTTATACACTGAAACAGCTTCATCAGAAGGAAGTGAAAAAGTTACACTGTGGTACAATCAAGTACTTATCATCTTGCTCCAGTTGCCAGTGAGGCAGAGAATGGCTCAATCCCTCTTTGAAACAAAGTAGAAGACATGCCTTTTGCTTTTGAGATGAGTGCTTTCAAGTAGTTTGAAACCTTCAACTCTACAGTTTTAATGAAAGACTCCAGAATGTCTAAGGGTCTTCAGGCAGAAATTACACCTTCGCCGTTCCTCAGCAGAAGTTGACACCTCTTTACTTGCCCACACTTGTTTATGCCCTTACTGCTCTGTCACTTGACTAGTAGACAAACTCATACTACACCAATCTTTCCCTTCCTAACTGTTCCCAAACAAACTTATTTAACAAGCTTATGTATTATCAGGTTTTTATTTTTATTTCATTCTGAAGCTATCCAGCATCACTCCAGAACAATACAGCTCTCCTAGAACTAGGAGTACTGGACACTGCTATGCATTGGCATCTCACCTAGCTGTTACAGAAGAGCTAGCTCTCACCTAGCTCTACAGAAGAGCTGTGCTATGAAAACAGTATCATGTTCAGGCACTAAAATACTATGTTCCCGTCTGCCCCACGGGGCTTCTCTGCACCCTTTTTACTATATTAATCTATTTTAACCTAATCCTGAATCAATCTCAGCAGATGCTGGGTCAAATCTTGTCTCTGCTCAAACTTCTGACATTTTCTTCAGTAGTTACTCTATATGTAATTAAATTTTGATTCTAAAATGAAGATAATAAATAATCTCTTTTGATGCTTTCCACAAGGTACAGGCAATGAGGGGCAGACACTAAGCTCATCTGGGCTTTTCATTTCAAATAGGAAAGTCAAGAAGAAGGTACTGAAATGCTCTTCTTTTTAGTGTCTGGTACTGCAAGAAAATGGATGGACAGCAAAGTGTTCCTGGTGCTAGTGAGCTCAAGAAGACAGGAATAATCATCACTAATAAGCTTTAGTGTTCCAAGGAATGCTTCCTGCATTAAAATCACACCACTCATGCACATGAAATGCTGAATCCTTCTGTGACACGAATCTGCCTTCTTCCTGTTAGCATTTTACCTGTACAATTTTTTTTGTATGAAGTCAGAACATACCAGGGGCTGTCCCTAGTAGGAAATGTGCACAGCGTCACCATTTTCAATAGCGCGTTACAGGTGATTCCATGCCTGTTGGCCTCACTGCTGTGCAACACTCCTAGTCTTTGTTAAAACACATGTAGCTATATCTACTGACAACAGTGGTGATAATGCTTTAAATACATGCATATTAAATCATCTATGGCTTATTTATGAAATTTTGGTACCACCTTTACATTCCTAGTGAATGCAGTAGGGATGTAATCTGTGGGGTTTTAATAACCATTTGGATCACAAAAATTGTATATTGTGCTTATGAAAACAACAGTGTTGGATATGTTTGAAATTATGGATATTTCTTTCCTTGACCAAAGATAGAATAAATTAACTTTTTCATATAAATCTTCAGTCTTCTACATGTTTAGAAAAGTCAGCTTGAATCTCCTTTCTACTGATAAAATCGAAGAAAAGAGACAGAAATCTGCCAGAAACACTAACTTACTAGGTAAAAAAACTAATTATCAAGGGACAATTATTTCTAAAGTGAAGCTGCCTCCAACAACATCACTATGAACTGTAGAAGGAAAAACATGTTATGTAAAAATCAGGGACAGAACTACACTTTCTGTCTTGTGCTATGTGTTGATTGAGATATGGAAATGGAGAAGAGAAAGGAGTAAGCTCAAGACTTAGGACCTCCCAGTAAATCTTGCTTTCCACCTACAATAAGCTCTGAGCAAGAAGCAATACACATTGCTTCATCTACTGTCATAAAAACACAGAATCATAAAATAGTTCTGATTGAAAGGAACCTGTAAAATCATCTGATTGAATCCCTCAATGAAAACAGGGGCAACTTAGTGAAATTGCTCAGGGCCTTGTCCAGTCAATTTTTGAATGTTCGCAGTGACAGATTCTAGAACTTCACTGGACACCATCATAATGATTATTTTGATTCTCATTATCTAACTGTAATTTCCCTTGTTGCAACTTGTGGCCACTGCCCTTCATCCTTTCACTGTACACCTCTGAGAAGAGTTTGGCTCCATCATATCTCACACTCTCCCAGTTCAAGATAGCAAGATCTATTTTGAGCATTTTCTTCCTAACATTGAACAAACCCAGCTCTCTCAGCCCCTACATGTATGTCTGTCATGTACTCCAACCCCGTAATCATCCCCTGTGCTTGATCCAGTATCAGAGCAAGGTATCCTACAAAAGGTTCTGAGGCTACGTTCAGCCAGGGTTTGAGTAACTCAGAGAATGGAGATGTCACAACCTTTCTTGGCAACCTGTTCTAGTTTTTGATCATCCATATAGTAAAGAAATTTTTTCTAATCTGCCTTTGCCACAAGGGCACACTGCTAGCTCATGGTCAACTTGTTGTCCACTAGGACCCTCAGGGCCTTTTCTGCAAAGCTGCTTTCTAGTCTGCCTGCCCTCAGACTGTGCTGTCATATGAGGTTATTCCTCCACAGCTGCAGAGCTTTGCGTTTCTCATTGAATTTCATGAGATTCCTGCGAGCCCATTTCTCAAGCCTGTTTGAGATTCTGCTGAAGTGCAGACCTGCCCTCCTGTGCATTGACCGTTTCCCCTAGTTTGATATAATCCATTAATGTTCTGAGGGTACATATCAAGCAATCTGCAAATACTGTAAGCAACCACTCCCTTTCTTGGAAGTCTGAGTTTGATATTGTCTTGAGCTACCAAGGGCCAGAGGCAACACAGGTGGGTCATAACTTAACATTAAGTGGGTCATAAAGAAGTATAGGTGGTAGCTCTTAATCACTTTTGTCACTTCCCTGTTTAACTCTAATGCTCCTCAAAAGATTAGCATTAGAGATTTTACCTCTGCACATACCAACCATGTTCCAGTGCTGACAGGCAGAGATTGCAGGCTCAGCATTCAAGCTTGATCAGTATCTACAAACTACGTGCTCCTTTGCCATGTCCCTTGTAGGACTTGCTTTAACACCATCTTCCAGAGAAGGCTCCCTACAAATACCATTGCTACTGTCATTTTACATGGGCATGTCAGAAGAAGACAATAATATTATCTTCCTTTACCCCGTGGACAGGCCAGTCACCTCTGAGAAGAGGGTCTAGAGGTCTGGGTCCACATTACTTGCATAGGCTCAAGTCCATCTCAAGCCGTGTGCCATGCTGAACCTCACTTATTATGCAGAAACAAGCATTCAAGAGTCATT
>NW_009940399.1:0-3756 GCF_000696875.1 Nestor notabilis | reverse complement strand
GGGGGCAGATCTCCTGTTTTCCAAAGAAAATGAGATTGAAGTCGCTATGGAGATAAAGATGTGGTTTAGTGGTGGTCATGAAAGTCCTGGGATAATGGTTGGACTTGATGATCTGAAAGGTCTTTTCCAGCATAGTTGATTCTATGATTTTAAATGAAATTTCTAAACCCAGACTAACCAGGAAGGCTCTACTGACTGAAATACTGCATGGGACAGGTACAGCATGAAGTCTGGCAGGAGGCTAAAGAAATGTGACTAACTGATGCTGCTATTTCCGACTATAGAGAAAGTGCGTTGAATTCCTTAGCATAGGATTCTCTATGGAAGAAGGAAAAAGGTATTTGTGTCAGTGGACATTATAAGAACAACAAGCACACAAAAAACATTGTTCTTTACACTGCTCAGACCTAATTGTGGTGGAGGAATGTGTTTTTCTAAGTCAGAAGGAAGAGTTTTCAAAGAAAAATCCCTGGTTATGAAATCAATAGGCAAGGGAAAAAAGAAAAAATCAGTTCAGAGTTTTATCTGTGCTGAACTTTGTGATTTTCTTAGTGCATTCTAATACCTTTGCAACCAGAAACTCCAAACACTACACACAGTATCACAGTTAGCATAACAAGGAGGAAGAACCAAATACTGAGTAGTATTATTGACAGACCATGTGGAGAAAAAAAAGACTAACAAAACAGTGATCATAGACAGTGGAAAGCAGATTCACGCATATGACTTGTGTACGCTTATCGGGTTGATCTTTATATCCCCAAATCATACCTAAGACCAAGAAAAGCAAAAAGTGATAACAGATCCTAGGTCTGCAGCACCTGCAGTACTTATTTGAAGGCAACAAGTAAGCCCAGAAATACACTGAAGCAGTTAAAGAAATTTAATTTAATCACCATTTAAAGGTCAGCCAGTCATCTGTGAAAAAAAGAAAAAAGAAAAAGAGGCAGTGCATGGCAAAAGGCAAGGAAATGAAAAGAAGCAGAATTAAAGTGTCACTCTCCCATACTACAAGGAACAGGCATTTTTTTTTTTTCTCTCAGAAAAAGAGGGGGTCAGCTGGTATTAAACCTGAACACTAATGATCTCACTGCTTATTCCAAGGGGTCTGACGGGCAAGAGGCCAGGGCATCTTAGTCCGTAAAATATCTCAATTAGCTGCAAACTCTTTGCCAAGTTACTCAGACACATAATATGTCTCCCCTTAACTTTTTCTTGATCTCATTCAGTCAAATACCTTTTGGAACTCAACAAATGGAACTAGACAGGCAACCGAAGGCAAGCAATGATGGCAGACAATTTTTCTTTTCTTATGAGGAAAGAGGGGTTTTTCTCTACATAGAAGTATAGATTTCCACAAGGTCCTGATCACAAATATAGAGTTTAGACAACTTTTATATTTAATTTAAATTTAAACAACTTTTAAAGGGTTCAAAATTTTGTTTCACTGTAGGCCAAAACCTATCAAATCTTTAAATATGCTTCATGCTTTTAACTGTAACTGTTACTTTGCAGCTTGATTGTTCAAATCCTGGGTCTATTTGATTATAAAAAAGCCCAGTTCCTTCCATGGTACTCCAAGCCAACCCAAATGTGATTCTTTCATATTGTAGTTACAAAGCTAGTCTTTTTTATACTCACCTTCTCCCTCTCTCTTTAATTCTGTAACAGCTATCTTCATGAAATATTTTGAATTTACTAAAACAGAGTACTTCAGCAAAAAAAATTCTTCCAGCTCTAACGAATTCATACTCTGTATATAGAATTCCCCAGTTATTGCAGGGTTTTCTTTATGCTATGGATGTTTACAGAAGAGACTGGACATGTACACAGAGAGACTCAATATTGTTGATCAAACAACTTTATCATCTAACTGCACAAGGTCTCTCAGGATCTTGGTTTTTTGCTTTATTCCCTGTGAAGAGACCCACATTGGACACTTCCATCTCTGTAACTGTTAGGGCTTGATTAATTTTAAACTTTTATAGTGCAGCAGATATCTATAGCTCTTTGTAGTAACTAAAACATAAATTACAATCTTGACCCAAAGGATGTACACTCACTATCATTCTGTCCCTGATATCCCTGGAGATGTTTGTGAGAGCGTAACACTTGACACCGCTGCATTCACTATTAAGGAAGCTAGAGACTAAGCAGGGATACAAGATTGGACAAGTTGATCTCAAGATGTCATCAAGTTCATGCTTTCACTTAAGGACAGAATGACACAGGGAGGCTGTCCACATTTACTGTTTGTTTTCAGATCTATCTCAGACATTCTCAGTTGTCTTGTTCCAGTGCTTAGCTCTCTCTATAGTTACAAAGGCCTGTTTACTATTTAATCCTACTCGTGCTCACTAAAAGTAAAGCTGATTTTTCTTCTGTTTTTCTTGGGAATATGAAGCCAACAGGTCATCAGTCTTATTATAACATTTGAATCCTCTCCAATTTATTTATGTTTTAAAGTATGGGGAAAAATATTTTTGTTTGAATGATAGAAATGCAACATGGTGTAAATTGTTTAGTATTAGATTCTTTAATGGTTTATAATATTTTAAGAGATTTCTACTAATTTTTGCAATATGAAAGTGATTTTAGAAAATGTTAATAAAAGTATTTAAACATTTTCTGAGCAGAATATTTAATCTAGAAAGTGATGAAACAAAATACTTCAGCACTTTCCTCATTGTCAAAATTTGTTGTTGAATTACAATAATATGTTGATACCCCATTGATCTCTATAAAACTACTTTCACACACATACTGTTCATCCTCCTTCTAGATATCTTTCTAGTTTGCCTTGAATAACTGATTATTATTTTTAATATCAGCTTTACATATAACTTGTAATAATTTATTATAAACTGTATGTTTCAAATTTCCTCCTAGGATATCAAAAGGTAGTGTCAAAAGCCTTAGGAAAGTCAAGATATCTCTTACCCCTAACTTCTTCATATGATGTGTCACTGCCTTTCAAAGAAGGAAATTAATCTAATATGATATGCTCTTGACAAATTAAAGTCTGTTGTTTCCTCTCATCTTTAAGCATTTATAAATTGATTATTTAATTACATGTTTAGTATCTTGCTAATTTCTGTCATTAGGCTGACTGTGCTGTAATTCTCGGTCATCTTTTTTACCTATAAGACCTAAACTTGCTTTCTTCAGTGCTCTGAATGTTATCTGAAATGCAATTCACTCTCATTCACAGACCTTGCTGAAGGATTTCAGATCATTTACACTGAGTCTTCATGATCTGAATCGTTACATGGAAAGCTACTCTAGATAGTCCTGTGTGTTGAGAAAGTGGCTTGCCTGGCCTCTGGGTAGGTGGTAGAAGTACAAAAGAGATAGGTTTCATGTAGTTTTGTTTATTTGTTTGAAGAAAACCCTTGCATTAATTACATTTGCTCTTTTTGAAACTGAAGACAAAGTATCCCAGAGGCCATCTTTTTTTGTTGTTGCATTTCCTCTGTGCTAAGTCTTGTCTTATCCCCAAATGATAATTTCTTTCTTTTTTTTTTTTTTTTTAATGCTGCTGTGGGGATGGGGAGCCTTCTCTTGAAACATTTTTTACAATTTGGAGGCAACTTACAGATTTTCTTTGTGTATCTGTGTCTATATTTTATATAAAGGAATCTCTACTGAATTTGTCCTCTGCATTTGTCCCTAAATTCACCTGCCTCTCAACTAATTATTACTTTAATTACTTCATTTTACTTTATACTTTTATACATATATATTATATGTATACTT
>NW_009940398.1:14692-19559 GCF_000696875.1 Nestor notabilis | reverse complement strand
GGGGGTGCTGGGGAGCTGGGGGCTGCCAGGAGAGACCTGGAGCTGCGCTGAGTGTGTGTGTCCCAACAGCTCTTCTGGTGTGTGTGGGGGTAGAAGTAGATCTGGAACGTCCTTTTGGCTTTTTAGTTCTTAGTTTTTCTGTTTATTTCTCACCCGCAGCTAAGTCCTTAGGGCAGCTCGGGGGCAGTTGCTTGAAGCGTTGAGCACAGCTACTGTGTGTTCATGGCACAGTCCTGTACGTGCAAGCTGACCCTTTGCTCGTTTTCTCGTGGGTGTGATGTGCTTTGCCAGTAAATAAACTTCTTAGTTAAGTTATTAATGGACTTTTAAGAATAACTAAAAACAGGCATGTTGCAGAGAAACTTAGGCTTTCACAGTTTAGGATAATCCAGAAGTACTTGCTGTAACATTATGGTAATACCCTTTCTCAAAGCCTGCTTTCCAAGCTATCAAGCAGATGTTCCTGACATAAGCTTATGTGAGCAGAACAGGAAATCTTAGTATGGGAAACCTGACAGCTGCTCTTAAATATGCTAGATGTGCCTCCTGAGGATGAACTGAAACAGACAGCAGTAGCCCTGATCCACTGTATAGGATAGCCTTTTTTATTCTTGGAAAAGCTCTTAGCTCTTGTCAGCCAAAACGTCTGCTGTTCCGGCGCTGTCCCTTCTTCAGTAGAACAGCATTTAAAATAAAGCTCTTCTAGGTGCTGTTGAATATTCACAACCTGTTATTTGTGTTTTATCCAGGGGAGACTATCTACGATGCTGCAAGTTCTGTTACCCGTTATGTTCGTTTGTCATTCTCGCCGCTTGTGTGGTAGCGTGCGTTGGCTTAGTCTGGATGCAGGTGGCCCTCAAGGAGGATCTGGATGCAATAAAGGAGAAGTTTCGGACTAGTAAGTATAGATGTAACTACATTATTTCACATCTGCTTCGGGCAAGAGGGAGAGCTTTAGTTGCGTACCTGCTTATTCAAAGTACTGAGCAGGCGAACTGACCCTGAACTGAGGAGTCCTACGAGCCAAAAACACTTAAGAGGCTGGGTGAATCTAAAGCAAATATTATTTATTCTTGTCTGTTCTCTGTCTTCTGAGGAGCAGGAACAATGGACTAGGTGGGCCTGTAGTTGCTTGTACGTACATTTCTAAAACTCCTGGCTTTCGTCTTGGTCTTCCAAAGAAAGCCTCTGTTTAAAAAAAAGAAAGTTCTGGTCAGGGGTTTTGATGCATCCCTTAAAATAATGTAAACCAATGTTTTTGTCTTGAGCTCTTGTTAAGATCTCTAATGCTTGCTGTGGTGTTATGCAATTTTAATGTTGCTTCACTGTTGTTTTTTCTCTGTCTCCTCTGAATGTTGCTTGAAACCTGTTCTTGTTCAGCTTTCATGTGTTGCATATGGTGTGGAATTACATCAATGTTTAATACTTTGAAGTATGGAGTTAAAGTGAAGCATTTTGCTTGAAGCTCTCAGGTTTTCCTTGTCCATGTAAGATTTCAGTAATAACATCTGTAGCACTGAGATTTGCATGTAACATGAGTTCTCTACACCTCATCTCTGGACACAATATATATTTTGGTGCATTGTTTTAGTGGTGTTTAAAATCCTGTATGTTGAAAATGGCAGATAAGCTAAGGAGCTGTGTGAATAAAGCAAAAGAGGGTGAAGCTTAAGCGTTCAGGTAATCTCTAGCTGCTTCAGAAAAGCTAAGGAGTTATGTTTTGCCTGAGGAGCACGTCTGTTGACCACGGGTTTTGTGTCATAGCTTTGGTCTTCATCTTTGAATTTTTGTGCTCAGGACACGAAGATGACCTTAAAAATAAGGCTGGTGAAATCAATTAAATGAGGAGGCTGCTAGGGCTGGAAGTAAGCAGAGGGCTTGATTTGCTTGTGGTGAAAGAGGCATTGAGGACATGCGTGTAGAAATTCATTGCTCTTGGTCTTTAGGGCTTCCTGTTCAGGTGTGTAACTGCTGTGAGATGGGGAGTTGTCTGCCAGCATGGAACCTGCTGGTTGGCAGTGAGAGAAAATGCTGCTGATAGATGTGCTTTTATATTAACTGATACTGAACTCTGAAAGTTAGCTGTAGCTGGTGTCCACCAGTGATGGAGGATACCTTTAGTTACAGGCTCTGCTTTGTGGCGGTGAGTGCACCGAACACCCCTGCAGTAGTTGTTGCTGTGTTCTGCTGACTGCTGCTCTTCATGGGCTGGTCTCCTTTAAGTAGAAGTTTTGCACAATGACAACATTTGTTGGCTTTGGTGTAGATAAATTTCATCATTCCTGTCCTACATAGACCCCTTTGTTAAAGCAGTTGTTCTCTCCGAGCTTCCTGTCTGGCAATTACAGATGTGCTTTTTTTAATCCTTAGTAGCTCTGACAGAAAAGCCATGCATCTAGTATTTCATCTAGTGATAGAACAGTATCAGATGTCCTTGCCACTGTAATAGCATACCTAGAAGCTGGATGGGAGCCTCAGAATGAGGCACAGCACTAAAAACAACAGCAAAAAAGCAGATAGCAAGAGTAACCTGGTTCTAAAAGTTAACACTGTGCTTTAATGAAATGTGTGGATGGACGAAGGAACAAAGGCACGGGATCTGTCTGTCCCTACAGCAAGCTTGGAAAAGGAATTTTTTTTTCTTCTGAATCTTCATCCAGATTTTTTCCCCTTAAGAGCAGATTCCTGTAGAGGTATTCTAATGTTCTGCCATCCTTTAAACAAACTGAGTATGGCATGGGTGCTTTTTAAAAATAGGACATGTTTGTATTTAGTATGTGTGGGATAGGGGGAAGTGATTGTGGTGTTTCCCCTATTAGTAATGGTGCTATGAACAGTAGTGCATTCTGTCACTGCAGAAGTCTTCAGTGGAGTCTCACTGTACATCGTGAGAGTGGCAGAACAGAAACTCATTTGTCTACAGGAGCCTCTGAAACATCAGATTTGGTGTGAAGTACTTGTGTTGAACCCTCCATTAGTTCTCAGTCTGTTTTGGCTAAAATAAACCTTTCAAGGTCGTATGTAACTGAAAGCCTTTGGATCTTGGGTGATCCCTGCAGATTACTCTGTACCTAGAAATGACTATGAGGACTTGCTTCCAGAAAAGTGAAAAGGGTTTTTGAAGGTCTCTGTCTTTCCAGCTGTGTGCATTTGGACTCCATGGCATGAAGCCCTTCTGAAGGCTTCCTCTTTTGACTAGATAGGTCATGCATGGAAATTTGTTCTGGGAGCTGCCAGCTACATAGCCTGTACGTCCCACTGCTCTTGGCAGTGTGTTCTCAGTGGTGGTGGTTTGTTGTAGAGCATTCTGTGCTACGTTACAGGGTGGAGGTGGAGATTTTGGTGGACTCTGTCATCTCTATCTCAAAACCTTTGCTTATTTGTTTGCCAGACCTGGGGATTTAGGATTGCCTAATAGTGCTTGCAGCTAAACAGCTTAGTCACTGCCGACCTGACGAGCTGCATTTCCGAGGCTCACTTGAATTGATTTGAGCTGCATGTTTCCCCTTTCCTTGTAGCGTTAATTGCTGTAATAACTGACTTTATTTCCAAGGACCTTGTTTACTGATTTGTTTACCAACAGTTGTTAGTGTGCAAGCTTACATGTTCAGTTGTCTTTCTGTCACACAGAACAACTATAATCACGATAATCTCCTTGGAATTCACTTCATCATCAGTCCCTTTGCAGGCTTGAGAAGGGCACAGAGGTTCATTTCACATGCTTCCTTTGCCCTGGTACTGTTGGCAGTTCTTACAGTCCCATTACTATTTCATGTTCCTCTGCGAAAGTAATGCAAAATAACTGCACTAAATAAAGACCTACTGAGGCTTGCCAGAATGACAGTACTACTGCAAAGTGCTACATTTAGTACAGCCTCTCTGGATTTTCTCTGCAGATGTGAGTACTCTTAAAACAAAAAAGAGCTGTAATTCTAAACAAACACTTGATTCTGAATTGGCAATAAACCCTTATGTAGGAACTGTTATTGCCTTCTTTTACTGCTGTAGATGTTGCTGCTTGTCATTTGGTTTTTGCCTTTCAACACTGTTTACCTGGCCTTTTTAATTTAATTCTTCTTTTTATTTTTAGTGGAATCTAATCAAAAGACATCATTCCAAGAAATTCCTAAACTGAATGAAGATTTGGTGCAGAAGCAAAAGCAACTTGAACAAATTGAGACTGGAGAACTGGGGCTAAATAAAGTTTGGATAAATATCACAGAGATCAACAAACAGGTGAGAGGGATCAGTGCTTGGTTTTGAAAAATAATAAAATATTCCATTGAAGTTTATTTGTATAGAAATTCATTTCAAGTGCAGTGCTGAGCTTTTATCTAAGGACTTCTGTGACCATATGCTGAACTCTTAAAGTTAAAATGGAACATAAGCCTCTTTGTTTAAACAAAGTTTGAGCATCCATCTGGACTGGAGACTGATCACAAAGAGGAGAAATTGTGCAACTGGTGGAAAGACTTCAGGCAGAACTTAAAAGAACCTGAGAATGGGGCAAGTTCTTCATTTTCCTGCCAAATAATTCTGATGTTTATGATGAGTGATTTGACATTTCATATTTCTGAGAGCATCTGCAAGTGTTTCATAAGCATGGAAAAGTACCCAAATCGGTGCAAGTTCATGTTGCTACAAATGAAGCACTGGTGTCTTGTGAATGTAAAATCTGCTAATACACACTTGGCATCCGAGCTGGTGTAAATCTTAGCTCTGTTTATGCAGCTAAAACTAAGCCACTTAACAGAAAGCTGTTTCCTCAGCTGCTCTATTAACTCGTGCTTCAGACAGAGCATCCAGCAAGGTTCTTATTGAAATTCTTGCCACAGAAGGTAAAAGTTCAGAGCTGCTCACAGTTAGT
>NW_009940398.1:0-14661 GCF_000696875.1 Nestor notabilis | reverse complement strand
GTAGGGAACCCTCTCCAACACTGGTGCTTTGAGTGTAATTTTAAGAGTATTGAGGTGCCTGCTCAGCTTAGTTTTTCTTCAGTCCCATGCAGAGGTTAAGTGCTTAATGAGGCACATAAATAGATTTGACTTGTTTTCTTTGGCATCTGGCAGTATGCATTATCCACAGATAATCTAGGTGCTTCACTGGAATTTTAAAACACTATCATCTGCATCTGGATATTAAAAATACTTGTACGTGGTTCTTGCAGGCCCTCAAGTTACTTCAGGGTCTGATCATAGTCTAAGCCAGCTGTTCTGGGAATCAAAATGTAGTTACTTTTTTTTTCCCCCATGAATTGTTGGGATGTGCTGTTGGGAATTATTTCGGCCAATATTCACAGCTGTGGAACTAGAGGCTCTGCACTCAAAGTGATCAACATAAGCCTAATGTAGCATTAGGATCTTGCTCATTTTCCTCAGCTTGTGAACCAACTTTTTTTCTTCTTTAACCAGAAGAAAGCTGTATTTATCCACTGTGCTTTTGTGTTGTCAAATGTGAGAAGAAATTGTTTTTCTCCATTTTGACTACTGATGGCTACAGATGGATTTTACAGTGATAGTGTTAGCCATGAATGACTAGCAGGTAGCTGGTTTTAGTTTATTTGACAACCTCTCAATTGGAGTGAATAATCGTGAAGACTCATTGAATAACTTGCCATCTGGCTCAAACAGTTGACAGAAATTGTACCTAGATTGTCACTGTTCCGCTTCTGCAGCAGAAGGTATGGGTAGTATGTGCAACTTCTTTGCTTATTATTCAGCTAGAGAAGTTGCATGGCTCTGCTGGGTTTTGCCAGGCAGGTTTGATTGCTAAATACAGGAGTGGATGACTTGTTTCCTCCACGTAAGGCCTTCTTGCACAATTCTTTAGGTCTTCCTTGGGCGACACCCTCTCTCTAAGGGGATGAATGTAAAATGGGCAGAGGGTACCTTCTTGAAAAGAAGGGGCTTGTATGGCTTTCAGGCATGGCCTAGGCAGAACTTCTGACCTGCAGACAGGGGTGCTTTTTGTGTGTGTACATACATAATTTTGTCTTGCCTTATGCTTTAATGTTACAAATTAAGTCAGTAGTATTGGGGAAGGTCAGAATCAGGATTATGTTGACTAATTCTAAATATTCCTCTTTGGTTTTAGATATCACTATTGACCTCAACAGTAAATCATCTCAAAAACAACATAAAGTCTGCTTCTGATCTGATTTCTCTTCCTCTCACAGTAGAGAAACTTCAGAAGGCAAGTATTATAAATGTGGCTGTTGCTAAGCGTGTTCTGTGCTGCTGAGCTGCAGCTGGGCTCTTGGGGACAGCAGTGGCAACAGGAGTTACCTGGATTGTCTGAGAGGAATATTTGCTTCTCTTGTTTTTGAATTAGACTTCATATACTTGGTATTGTATGGTGCTACGGTAACATAAGGCAGGTAAAAAAGTTGAAGGCCGTGTTTGTCTCTTTCTGGAGATGCATTTTTTTTTTTGTGTTATGTTGTCCCTTCTTTACTTTGGAGCTGGTCTTTACAGTTGCTCTGCTGATACTAATATTAAACGTTTAAGACGCAAAAAGTCTGTCTGAAGTTTTACAACTCTGCTTGCAAATAGGTGGTTTGTTTAGCTTTTAATTGGAAAAGAAAATGGATTGCTTTCTGGAAAACTTCCTCATCTTGAGCAGTACATAATTGTACATTTGGTTCTGCATTTGTGGTCTTGAGGTGGGTAGGAGTTTGAGTTGGGACCAGTGAGCCTGGAACCTTAGCGTGGGAGCTTTCTAGGAGTTCAGTGTGTGAACAGCAAAGCATGAACTGTACTGGGATGCTTTTCTGGCAATCCCTTGAAAGATGGGCGCTGCTGGGTGACATAAGCTTACTTCTGAGGTGACTTCTGTTAATACAGTGTCTTACCTGTGTCTTAGCATTCTTTACCAAAGAACTGTCCGTTTTGTTTTGGTAACAGTAGTGTTTTGTTGAAACTTCCCCAGCTCCTCTATGGCCATTCTGGTTATTTAGCAATAAACATTTATATTGGGCTAATACCTAATCTCAGTCCAGTCTTTGTGGCTTTTATGGGTTTCCAGTTTTCATTTCCTATCCCTACAAAGTTAATGTATAATCAACAAGCTAGTTATATGCAAAGCAGTTAATGTGGTTTGGCTGATCAGGCTGCTGGGATTTTTTTTTTATGGGATGAGTACAAAGCTATTTGCTAAGCTTCTAATTTGCTGTTATGAATATGCTGTATTTTCACTGTCACATCAGATATAAGCCTTAAGGCAGTACCTAGTCTGAAATCTGCATCTACTTTGTGTGTGTGTGTGTATGTATATTTATATATACAAACAGAGTATAAAGACCTTTTTGTCATCTCGGTGCCTTCAGTACTGTCAGGGCAAGGTGTTTGGGCCAGCAGGTTTCAGCTTGTGGCATCTGCTGAAGAGCAAGGCTTTTTCATGTTGGAATAAGTCCATCCTTGGTCACACTTTGTGAAAATCAAATATCCTAGGAACTTCTGAGTTCCTTCCAGTCTCACTGTTGAGTATAAGGTGTTAGATGTGGCATCTGTTGCCACAGCTCTCTTGATGCCATCTGCATGCATGCTGCACTGACTACCTCCTGCCACACAGGAGAACTTCAGTATGTGTAAGTAGGTAGCCTGGATTTTGATAGCCTGGTGAAAAGCTCCCGCTCAGCTGTCTATTGCATCCAGCTGTCTTTGGAATTACCTGTCTGTCTTGGAAGAAATCATCTATCAGCAGTCCTTGCTAACCAGGGACATCCCAGTTGATTGGAGGTTAGCAAATGTGATGCCCATCTACAAAAAGGGCTGAAAGGAGGATCCAGGGAAGGACAAGCCTGTCAGTTAGACCTCAGTGTTGTGGAAGGTTATGGAGCAAATCACCTTGAGGGCCATCATGCAGCACATACAGAACAATCAGGTGATCAGGCCCAGTCGACATGGGTTTATGAAAGGCAGGTTCTGCATGACTAACCTGATCTCCTTCTATAGCGAGGTGACCCACTCAGTGGATGAGGGAAAGGCTGTGGATGTTGTCTACCATGCTACTCACAGCATTCTCCTGGAGGAATTGGTTGGTCATGGCTTGGATGGGTGTATCCTTCACTGGGTAAAAAGCTGCCTGGATGGCTGAGCCCAAAGAGTGGTGGTGAATGGAGTTAAATCCAGTTTGAAGCCAGTCACAAGGGGTATTCTCCAGAGCTCAAGATTTGGGCCAGTTCTGTTTAGTATCTTTATCAATGATGGGGAAAGAAAAAGCCTGTCAGTTAGACCTCAGTGTTGTGGAAGGTTATGGAGCAAATCACCTTGAGGGCCATCATGCAGCACATACAGAACAATCAGGTGATCAGGCCCAGTCGACATGGGTTTATGAAAGGCAGGTTCTGCATGACTAACCTGATCTCCTTCTATAGCGAGGTGACCCACTCAGTGGATGAGGGAAAGGCTGTGGATGTTGTCTACCATGCTACTCACAGCATTCTCCTGGAGGAATTGGTTGGTCATGGCTTGGATGGGTGTATCCTTCACTGGGTAAAAAGCTGCCTGGATGGCTGAGCCCAAAGAGTGGTGGTGAATGGAGTTAAATCCAGTTTGAAGCCAGTCACAAGGGGTATTCTCCAGAGCTCAAGATTTGGGCCAGTTCTGTTTAGTATCTTTATCAATGATATAGATGAGGGGATCAAGTGCACCTTCAGTAAGTTTGCAGATGACACCAAGTTGGTGGATCTGGTGGAGGGTAGGAAAGCTCTATATGGAGGGATATGGACAGGCTGGATCAATGAGCTGTGGCCAGCTGTGTGAAGTTCAGCATGGCTTAGTCCTGGGTCCTGCACCTGGGACACAACAACCCCACACAACGCTGCAGGCTTGGGGAAGAGTGGCCTCTGTGCAGTGTAAAGCTGCCTGATGGGAAGGGACCTGGGGGTGGTGATTGAGGGAGCTGAACATGAGCCAGCTTGTACTCAGGCAGCCAGGAAAGCTACCAGCATCCTGGCCTGTATCACACATAGTGTTGGCAGCAGGACCAGGGCAGTGATCATCCCCCTGTACTGGGCACTGGTGAGACTGCACCTTGAATCCTATGTTCAGTTCTGGCCCCCTCACTACAAGAGAGACATTGAGGTGCTGGAGCAGGGCCAGAAAAGGGCAATGAAGCTGATGAAGGGCCTGGAGCACAAGTCTCATGAGAAGCAGCTGAAAGAACTGAAGTTGTTCAGCCTGGAGAAAAGGAGGCTCAGGGGAGACCTTATCGGTCTCTACAACTACCTGAAAGGAGGTTGTAGTGAGATGCTGGTTGGTGTCTTCTACCAAGTAACAAGTGATAGGATGAGAGGAACTGGCCTCAAGTTCTGCCGGGGAGGTTTATACTGAATATCAGGAAAAATATCTTCACCAAATGGGTTGCCAAGCACTGGAACAGGCTGCACAGGGAGGTGGTTGAGGCACCATCCCTGGAGATATTTGAAAGGATGTGTAGATGTGGTGCTTGGGGACATGGTTTAATGGTGGACTTGGCTGTGCTAAGTTAATGGTTGGACTTGATCCTAAAGGTCACTTGCAATCTGAATGATTCTGTGATCCTATGAAAAGGCTTCTATTCTTAGAATAGGCTTTTGGCTTTCTTAAGCCTTCTTCCCTGTAGGTGCTGTTCCTGAAAATGAGAAGCTGCCTGCTGGTGTTAAGAGTCCTGAAGGATTACTGAGAGAGTTCCTCTTGGGCAACAGCTTTTGTTCAGATTAATGAAAGGTGCTGAAGGTGTCCTGAGGTCCTCCAGGGCAGAGAGATGGCTTAACTGAACCTGTGTTCAGACTTGCAAAATGAAAAGCTGGGAGATCTGTGTGGTTATTGTCTGAATATAGTCTGGCTAGCTAGAGTGTCGCTTCAGTGCCTTAAGAGCTTATAAGCATAACAGGGTCATAGGAAAAGGGGAATTTTAGATGTGTTCTGTTTGTTTTAATTGAAGAAAGTATTAAAAGTGAAATGAAAAGCATAGGGGCATGCTCTGCCTGTTACTGTAACTTCCACTAATGTTTGTGGATATCCTGGCTGATGATCGAGTCTGATAGGTGCTATGCCATCAGCTGCTAAAGCACCAGTGCAGCTTTACAGCATAGTTACTGTCTAAACTTAAATCTGGGGGCAGGAGGAGTTCACATGGGTGAAGACAAGAGAAGGATGAGATGGGAGTAGTCAGAAGCAAAAGCAGCTGTCAGAGCACACTGATTGTACCTGCAGGATTCAGGGGGGCTTTTCAGGTGCTTCAGAGCCATTCCTTCATTATAAAAAAGGCAATTTAATTGCAGCCTTTGGCAGACAAGTTTTGTGATGTATGATGTGTCTGATGGGTACCTATGAAAGACAATTGAGACAGGATAAATCGGTGGTATCCTCATCCTAGTATTCAATACAGGTACTCCATGTAGAGAGGAGGTAAGATATCTACATACCAGGATTATTTTTTTGTATTCATGCCAGAGCATTTGTATTGTTTGGGGAATGGGAGTAGCAAACCCATAATTTTGGTTGTAGCTTAAGCTCTTACGGTGTAGTGTGTCTTTGCTTATTGGCCTGGAGAGGCGATGGGTAGAATTTGTAGGTTTGCCTGCAGAAAAAGCTCTGGGTACTTCAAATGCTTTTGCATATCTTTGTGGCAGTCTGCCTGCAGTTTGCCTAACAAAACATTGTGTTTAGCAGTCAAAACCTTGGGACAGTACAGTTTGAGGAAGGCTGAGGTTTTTGTCATCTTCTTTATTCCAGACTGTAGCTAACATAGGCAGCACACTTACCAGTGTTTCGCATGATGTTGAAAATATACAGACAGCTATTGAAGAATACAAGAAATCCATAGAAATCCTCCAGAATGATGTGGTAAGAAAATGTACTGATTTAACACTGTTTTACCAGTTCGCTACCTAATATAAAGCAAGTTTAAGAACTGTGTGGAGTTCTGCCTCATGCCTTTCAAGCTACTTTTGAAGTAGGTTGATAGATTAATAAACTGATTTTCTAATTCCTGTGTGGCATCTCCTATATGGTACCAAGTTTATATTTCTCTGGAGCCAGAATTGTTGGTTGCTACTACGCTTCCTTATCCTGCAGATTTTTGCTTCCTACTAAACAGATGTGGAGCCTTGGGAGTCTCTGCTTTTGTGTGATGCAGGATACTGCTTATAGTAACTGTCTGCACTGCTTTAGGATTGTGGATGGTGGAAGTGTTG
Organism: Nestor notabilis; assembly: GCF_000696875.1. Lineage (NCBI taxonomy): Eukaryota > Metazoa > Chordata > Aves > Psittaciformes > Psittacidae > Nestor > Nestor notabilis. The sequence continues at coordinate 8,398 of NW_009940398.1, read as the reverse complement.
AGATAGTTTGTTGGTTGAAATAATGATGAAATTACTGCCCATCTTTACTAGAATCTACTCACTGTATTTATACTTGGGATTAACAAACTAAGCCAGTAATTAAAGTTTTCCAGCTAAACTGCAATACGGCATTACTTTATTATGAATACTGGCAGATAAAATCTAAATTAGACTCATTATATAATGCAGTCAATGAGTGTTACAGAAACATTGCAGATGTGGCAGCATGTATGGTAGCAGTGAAATGTGTATCATAAAACTTCACTAAATGGAGAAGAGCTTATTAGGGGGGTTTAATTAAAATAAATATGGACCTTCTGTGTTTGAAAGTGAAAACTCTGTTAGTCTAGTTAAAATACTGCATGCACAATAGCCATGAGTGCCTATAATTTAGCAAAATGTCCTTAGCTACCCCTGCCAGTTATTAATAGCTTGGTATGTTTTTTTTACAAGCGTTTGGTAATGTAGAATCATAGAAGAGTTAGGGTTGGAAAGGACCCTAAGATCATCTAGTTCCAACCCCCACATAATTCCAACATAATTTTCTACTTCTTTTCTTAGAGAGAATTAAAACAGAATCCTTCCACTGTTGTGCCAAGGACTGAGAAAAATCAGACAGAAAACTGCAAAAAGGTATTTTTTCCCCCCTGCATAAGGAATACTGGTACAAGTATCACTCATATGTAACTTTTTTGGTGTGTTTTGCAATACTGAAGTGTACAAAAAATGAGGGTCTTTTTTTATCAAGACACTACAGGTAGTATCCTTCAAAACAAAGTCTTAAGGTCATTTAGCTGTAGTCGTTCTTGTATATGTGCAAACAGGGAAGTACCCTAGTCTCAGAGTAATTTTTTTGTGTTCTAACTGGGTGAGGAGTAAAAAGATGAATATCCAACAATTATAGGTGTACTTTGTTCATGTAAATGGAAATGAATTGAAGACTTTTTATGGAATGGATTTTATAGCAGATATTTGCTAATCTGAGCAAACTTGGGAGTTGCACACGTTGAGTCACCCTCAATGTGATGAGGTGTGGAAGGCAGGGATTCAGCAACAACCAAAAAAAGGTAATGTGTGGGTGTTTAGCTGAATGGGTTGGAAGGGAAGGACTGCATTTATTCACATTTAATACAGTCAGTATCTTTTGTATAGAAATATGCCTAGTACATACTTTCTTGGGAAAAACAGTTGGTGTGGTTACTAAGCTTGCCCTGGAAAACTAGATGAATAGGCTTTCTGTGTTTGCTGGCACAGCTGAAGTGATTACATTAGCAACAAAGAGGGTTAGCCCTGAGGAAGGATCTCGGTTTCAAACTTTGAAAGCTGGAATAACTTTCTGGAAGCTTCCAGTTGATTGTTTTCAGTGATGTCAGTGGAGAGCCGGTGTGAAGTCTGCCCAGTTAAACTGGGTCTGTCACCTTGCTGTTAATAGCAAGGTGCTGCAGAGGTTGAGTAAACTGACATGTACTGGTTTTGTATTTCAGGAAAGCCAGTCACTGCATGCAGCCTTGGGAGAGCTAAATAACACTGTAGTGGCGTACCAAAAGTTGAATGATATCAAGCTTCTGAATGTGGATTCAGCCATTGGTAACCTTAGCCAGAGGGTGATGCTGTTAGAAAACTCTACCCTTTCTGTGAATAATCTGGACAAAAGAGAAAACTTGTCTATCAGTGTGGTAAGTATTTGATGACTAAGGGTATCTACTTAGGCTTCAATACTTTCTATGCACTACAGATACAGCTTTTCAAACCTAGCTAAAGAAAACATCAGAATGAAACTTGAGAAACTTAGGACTTCATTTGAAAAGGCTGGAATTTGTTCCGTATCTCTGAACAGATAACCAGTGTTAGGAGTATCTCTGAAGGAGTCATTTCTTCCCTGCAGAATCTACAGAAAGATGTCCAAAGCAATATGACATATAAGACCTGGGTGACTGCTCAATGACTGGGGTTCACAAACCTCTTTATGTTTTAGGAAGGCATTCTGGCATGGGTCTGTTAAGGCCACTGAGGAGCTAGGTGGGCCTCTGGGTTGTCCAGTGGTGCTTAAATGCTAAAAAAATACTAAAATTAATACGAAATATGTTCATAAATCTTACCAATGCTTTCTGTATGCCATAGTGGGGCCAGTCTCTTAAGAATGTATTCTGTATGTTTAGCAAGAAGGAACATGCTGATGTTGCTGTGTGAGATTACATAACCCACTGTCTTCATGTTTGTTCTAGTGTGTATTTGTTCTGGTTTTTTTGTGCTTCATGCCTGCCAAATTTGAAGGAAAGAAACTCTACTGTAGAAATAATAAACATATGAATAAACTCGGCTCTCCTCCATTTTTCCTGTAGGGGAATGATGCAACTACCTCTCAAAACATGGAAAATGAAGATGAACTAGATAATGAAACTCATTCAAATAAGGAACTGAAGGTAAAAATAAGGAAGCACAAATTACACTGATTTAGTAGAGCATGTCATTGTCTTTATAATCATGTTTTAAATGAAACTTAATTGTGGAAAGATCTGCAAGCAGGCCAATCTGATAAAGCTGCTTTTAAAAGTCTGGAGTAGAAGAAGAGCTTATCCACCCCATTTTGGGGACAGGATGTCAATTAGGATGAAAGAGATGTTGTAATAGTTTAAAGTCTTGCCATTCTGACTATGTATGGGATAACATAGCAGAGCTGCTGTAATATCCTTCTGTGCAGCTGAAAGAATCTTGGGAGGTTCAGACCATGGTCCAGTGGAGCAGGAGGCTCTGGCAGCCAGCTTGTTTGAGTACCCATGCTTTCAGCCGTGCTTTCAGGAAAGCTAGCCCAGCTATTGTGGGTTCACACCACAAATGGGTTTATGGCATTTATCCAGGTTTAAAACTTTTCTTGGGCTGACTTAAAGGAACTTTGCACTAATGGAGTCTAGGAATTAATGAAAGCCACCTCTCAGTAATGATCTGATGACTGTGAGCAAGTTTGAGACTAACTGGCCAAACTGTGGGCTGGGCAAAAGAGGCAGTGGTGCTGAATTTAGTTTCCATCCTCTGGGAAGAAGATAGGTGAGTGAACTGGCTACACTGTCAGTTCTAGGCTTGTATTGATGTAAACTCAACCTGTCATCAGGAACTTACTCATAAAAAGAGCAAAGGAACTCTAGATTAAAAAATATGGTGGTTTTGGTTTGACAAAGATACAGTGACTCCTGCACTAAGGTAGTTAGTACTGCAGACAAACATCTGAAACAATTCAATTAATGTATAAATGTTCACTCTATGTATGTTTTGACTGGTTTGTATTATGATTTGTCTTGCTCATTTGTATAAGAAATATGGAAATTAAATGTCAGATTCCTTTGAAATTGGTGTCTGCAGAAGAGTTGCCTACTTTTCAGGTTGAGGTGCTGATTCTATTGTTTTCTTACAGACTGTGTGAATTTATTCCTTACATCTCTCCATGTATATTAAATCTTGTCTATAATTTTAAGCTTGATTTAGTCTAGAGACTCCAAGTCACTCAGAAGTACTTACATATTTTAAATTACTTCTTTTGCTGATCTTCTCTACTGAAGAGGTGCTTCTTTCCTATATATGCAGGAAACAGGAACTAGAGATCCTCAGGTAACAAAACTAAGAGAGAAGCTTCAGATGATCAATGCTTTCACAAGCAAGTCAGAAAATGACAAACTCATTGAGACATCAAAGAATGGTAAGAATGTCATATAATAGCAATCCATAAATCTGAAGATTCCCTGTGTGATTCAAAGAGTAACTAATGAGGGTGGGTAATTTAAACTGTTCCTTAAGGCTTTGGTGAAGATTATTTCAGTTAAAGTGGTAGGAAACTGATGACCTAAAATAAAAATAAAACCTGAAAACTACTGCTAAAGCTAAAGCTTGAAGGAAACTTTCCACGCTTTAGCAGGATTCACATGCATCAGGAGCTTGTATTTGAAGGCATACAGTGATTAACCTGTAGAAATTTATACCCAGTAACATCTATTTCTGCTTCTTCAAAATCTAAGTGTGACATAGAGGAAAAGTCTGCATCTCTGCTGACTTGTCTCAGTTCTGCACTTTTGCTGTAAATATATTCAGGTAGTGCTGAAGATAAGATTTGAAATACTTCATTACACTAGAACTAGTGCTTGATGTTAATTTGCTAAGCAGCAATTTGGAAGTTTAGACCTTGCTGCTGGGGAAGATAGATGCCTGCACTGACAAGGTGAAAGCAACCCAGGTGGGAAGATGTAATTTGCTTACAAGGCTTGTTCAGCACTTTCAGGCTGGGAAGTAGAAAGCACTTCCAAGTTGTTCTTTGTATGGGGTTTACAAATACATATCTCCTATTACAGCATAAGATTAAAGCTGTGTTAACTGTCAAAAAAAAGCTTGCTTCCTTCTGTTCTTCCAGTTATTGGTAAAGGGGAAGCACTGCTGTATTCTGAAATGGTTTTGCAGCATTCTTATCCCAAACAGCATCTGTGACCAAAAAAAAAAGCTGTATTGTATTTTTGTTGTTGTTGTTTCTGCTAACTGTAATTCTGTGGTAAGACTAATAGAAATTGTTTTGTAACAGTTGAAAGTAGTCTGAGTACTACAGCAAAGCCCACAGACCTTTCAAGGCTGGCTTCAAGGTCAGCTGATGACAACACAGAGAGTAATGGACAGCTGAGACATCTGTCCTTATCAGGAATTTCCAGCATTGAAGGTATGTCCTTTCTAGGCTGACCTTTTCTTTTTCTGAATATTTCATGAGGTTATAAGGAGATTATAAGTATAACTGGAATGAGGGTAGTGTGTCCAGGGAGAAGTGAGGTTGATTTTAAAAGCTTGAGAATAGAGACTTTAAAAAGTAATTAAAAACAAATACAAACCTAAAAGGAAAATAATGGCATGCAAAAGAAAATAAAGTGGGATTTAATCAAGAATGTGCATTAAAAATGGATTATAATTGTTTTGAGTAACAAAGTATTATACCACATGCCTCAGATTAGGAAAGGAGTCAACAGCAGAATTAGGGTGCCGAAGGAAAATAAAGTAAATGTATGTTTTGGTGGGGTTTTTTTCCTCTGGTGTTTTTTTGTTTGGTTGAGTTTTTTTAAGAGTACTGCCTGGTGAAATAAATGGTTTTTGGATCTTGCTGTGTCGGTTCTTCAGCTACTGAAAGGGCAATGTTTTGCACCAGGAAACAAATAGACACTTTTCCCTTTATATCATCTGTGCTGTTGGTATAGCAACAGTCATTTGAAGCTTGCTTTTGTGGAGGATAACTGTATATGTCTGCAGTTAGTGGTTGTAGAATGGGTTATTAGTCATGGCCAGAAATAGGGATTACTTTTTTTTAGACTTAATATAACTTAATCCAGAAATGTTTGTGCTTTTTTTTCTCCTAAACTGTTATTGACAGCTTGTGACAACGCAGACGGCAAGCTCCATTCCTGGGGGTGCTTTATTTCATTGCTAGGTAGTGACGACACAGTGCAGTAAAACTGGAAGAGCAGCTTATAGATATTCCTCTGTACTTAAAGAAGCTACTTTTCAATCCTTGCTCTCTTTGCAGATCTTTGGAATTTCTTTGAAAAAGCAACCCAGGATGCTGATGGAAAACTGTCACATGAAGATCTTCAAAAGCTGCTTGGCTCAACAGCTCAAGAGTCACAGAGCTTTAAGCAATTTGACACAGATGGAGATGAGAAATACTCATTACAAGAACTGAGATTAGCATTAGGTGTCTAAGATACATATTTAGAAATGTGATACTGATGGATGCTACTGTAGCTAAAGGAAACTACGGGAGATGAAAAACTATATCTGCACTTTCCCAGTGTTTTACTGATCTTTGGAGCTGAGTTACTGTACACATTGCCACCTCTTTTTTCATTTGCATTTATTGAGGGGAAAAAAAATACAAATTTATATGTCAACAGGACATAATATTGGGACTGTGTTAAAATCCAGAAAATTCCCAAACTTGGAAACATTTTCCTCTTACTCTTTCCTTTTGAAGGGAGTTCTTGTTTTTAATTTAAAATGTGTACATACTAAAATAAAACTATGGTTTTATAGTTCACTGAAATTTGCCTTAAATTAGAGAGCTGCACTTTATGTAGAGCAGAAGGAAAGCTGTCTTGTAAAGATGGGCTGCTTCTGCTTGTAAATATTTGAGATAGAGTAAATTATGCATATTTAAGGGGAAGTTTGTGTCAGGGGCTGTGTTGGTAGCAAGCTGTTTATAATGAGACTGAGCCTAAAAGTGGTGGTTAAGAGCTTCAGATAAGTTTCTAATTTTGACTAAAGTGTATCCATGAATGAGTTTGGACTCAGTCAGAGGAAAGCAGGAGTGGTAAATCATGCCCATCTATAGCATTTATTTTTAGAGGGAAGAGTTGAAAGTGATTTTATATCATGAGCCTACAGGAGCAAATTACCTACCAAGTGCTTGGGTTTTCACTTCAGCATTCTTTTAGCTTTGCTGCATTGCATCCAGACTACATTTTGTGAGATGAGCCTATCTGTTCTATCTTTAAAAAAAAAAAAAAAAGTATTGAATAACTTTAACAGATGCTTTAGAGGTAAAAGTCTACAATGCAACCCGCTGAGTAGCACCTGGATAGTTCATGCCTCAGGTGTGATCTTGCTAACTGGTCACTGGAGATCTTTGGAACAGGGTTGCTGATGCTGCCGGTTTCTTCCATGCACTGTTTGGGTCACTATAATGAAGTGTCCTGAGTAAAGCTCCTGGTCACCAGGAGTGTGAGCAGGTGGGAAAGGCCCAAGGGTAGACTTGTGGGCTGTTTCCTGACCGATGTGAACATGATCACTTCTTTACCTTTTGTGTTCTTGCCAACAGAAGGATGTAAAATACAGGGTAGGAGCGTGCAGTGGCATCAGTGTTCTCTACTGACACAACTTTGTAAGTGGGGCTTCCTTACTATAGAGGAACTGAAAGGTTTGTTTATACTAGTGGATCTAAACACAGAGCGTGTGTATAACCTTCTGGACCACAGAAAATAACTTTTGCAGGAGGGATTCTCTTACAGGCGAGATCATGGCCAAGTTGGATGATTTTGCTCACAAATAGCTCTGCCATTGTTGGGAACTTTTCCGTAATTAGTGAACTGAAGTTGCCCACCTCGCTAAGACATCAGCTTATGTGGAAGTTGGTTTGTAACTGTTGACTTTTACAAAACTTTAGACTGGATGTCTTATGAATAATTGTATTCTGGAAGTACCAATCAGTGAAGGAATGTACAAAATGGAACCCTGTTACCTGTTGCCTAGGCTTCTTTTACTGTTGCTCTTCTATCCAGTTTGGGTAATGCAGATGTGACCCAATACAGAAATGCTTTTGATGTGATGTTTGCAAACACAGTATTTAAGAACAAAACAAAACCAACCAACCTTGGCTTTTGAGACGACAAGAAGCCAATACTTGCTTCTTGCCACTTCCCATACCGTTTTATACACTACTGTATAATTCCTTAACCAAATAAAAAACCCCCTAGCAATAAAATGTAACCATTCTGGTATTTTATTTGTACATACTGTATCATAGCCATATGCCAGAGTTTGCAAAATATTTTTGGAAGTTTGATTTGTATGGAATTTAACTTACCTTAAAATTTAAGGGATTATTGTACTGCCATGTGAATCTATTAGTGTTTTGTTTTGTTGCAGTCTGCTTTACTTTTAGAAGGCTCTTCAACAGCAGTAGTGAAAACTGTCAGCTAGACAGCATATGCTGCTCCAGACACCCATGTCCTCAGCCTGTGGCCAAGGAGCTGAGCTGGTCAGTCATTAGCAGTGAGGCACAGCTGTCCAGTGGTGCTGCTTAATTTGCATGCCAAAAGCATAGTCGATTGCTAATTGCTGTAGTCGCTGCCGTTGTAGGATGGAATTGTGCTATCAATTTAACATCATCCCTGAATACAGTGGTTGCATTGTTTGTCTTAGGGGGTAGCCTGTCGTGGTGTGCCGCAGGCTCTGGGAGCTCCGGTCCCCAGCCAGCAAGCTTTCTGCTATGCCACCGGTCTCCATCCTACATGCTTTCCAAAACCCTGATGCTGCATGTTGGCAGGCTTCCGGCCGTGTTTTATTCACGCTGCAGATGGTAGAGGGCATAAAAGCCATTGGTGTAGTAACTGCCCTTGCCTGGATCTGCTCCCTGCTGTAGCTGATGCCTGCGGAGCATGGTGGTTGGAAGCTTGACCTGACTAAGGTGCATGGGTGGTGAGCGCCAGAGAAACAAGTGATGTCTGGAATGGAAAGACATGAAACGATGAGAGAGACAAGTCCGGGCTGTAGCGGGAATGGAGCAATGCGCTGCTGAGACTTGCTGTTATCTTGCTGTTATCTTGCTGTTCTGCTGCGATTCTTGGGTTCATTTTCAGGCTGTATTTGTGTGTGTTTGGAC
>NW_009940397.1:27503-29402 GCF_000696875.1 Nestor notabilis | reverse complement strand
ATATATATACACACACACATACATTGACTATCGGTAGAAAGGAAGACAGGCTGTTGATTTTTAATTTTTTTTTTTAGTCAACTGACATGTAAAGACATTCATATCTTTACATTTCATCTTTGAAATCCTAAACAGCTAAATCCACAGGTATTCCTTCGGCTGTAGGGGTCATTCAATTGCTGACAGATTAAGTATTTCCTGCCCTTCTGGGGGTTTGTGTCCTGTCTTCCAAAAAATCACTGGAGACAGGGGTGTTCACCCACCAAGTTGCAATCAGTTCAAAGCTCTGTATTCTTGTCTAACCTAGCCAGTCACCCTCATTCTCCAGGCAAAGGAAGAGCCTACAGAGTGAGTTTCATATGATCTAGCTTTGACATCTCCTCAGGGCGGATGATGCTCTGGACATCTTTCTTCACTACCTATAGATGGACCTCAGAGGGTTTTCTTACAGTAGCTACTTAGACGCTACTGAGACGAATCCTACTCTTACTGTCCAGAAAACTCACTAACAACAGCTTATTTGATGCTCTGCATCAAGTTTTGCTGATTAAAAAGGGTTGCACTCTAGGAAAAGATGTAAAATGTAAATCCTATGTCTATTCTAAGGTGAGGAAAAGGAAAACTGGTATTAAGCCACTAGCATACAGTAAAACACTTTGTTTCTTCTGCTCATGAACGTAACTGGCCTTGAACTTTTTTATGTGATAAGTATCAGTGTTACTATTTAGATAGGAGAAGGATGTGTTGGGGAAGGAGAGTAGGAGGGAAACAAACTTCAGAAGTAAAGAAGTTCCTTATTTTTCACGTAAAAATTCCCACTCTTAAACCCAAATACCTTCCTTTCAGTCTCAAATTATTACAAGTGCTTTGAAGAAGCACATATGTACCCATGGCATAAATTTAGCATCAAGTAACAGCTTGGGTAAGAAGAAAGCCAAGATAATTTCTCTTTAAAAAGAGTAAAGCAATATTATATGCAGAAAACAAGTTAAGTGAAGATTCTGAATACTGTAAGAGATAATATATTCAGGGAAAATATACCTGGGAGAGATTAACCTATCCATGGCTCTGTATCTTAACCAACTAGTACATTTGATTACTTCCAAAAGCCTTACCAACAAACCACCTGAAAGCACTTGAAAAGACTGTGTTGGAACACAGGTATAGAAGGTTCAGTAATGTCCTGGAGTAAGGTCAAGGGACCTGCACGAGAGATTCAGTTTTTGGGAATAAAATGGCAAGATGGATGTCTCTAGATCCCCACAGATGTAATCAACAAGATAACAGCAATGTCTCCACCAACTCACAAGAAAGAAACACAAGCTTTCTTAGGTGGTGTGGGGTTCTGGAGAACGCACATCCCAAATTACAGTCTGATTGTAAGCCCTCTCTATCACGTGATGCGGAAGAAGAATGATTTCAAATGGGGCCCTGAGCAGCAACAAGCCTTTGAACAAATTAAACGAGAAATAGTTCATGCAGTAGCCCTTGGACCAGTGCGGACCGGGCCAGATGTGAAAAATGTGCTCTACACCACAGCCGGGGAGAATGGTCCTACCTGGAGCCTCTGGCAGAAAGCTCCAGGGGAGACTCGAGCTCGACCCCTCAGCTTTTGGAGCTGAGGATACACAGGATCCAAGGCCAGCTACACTCCCACTGAAAAAGAGATATTGGCAGCCTATGAAGGGGTTTGAGCTGCTTCAGAAGTGATTGGCACTGAAGCACAGCTCCTCCTGACACTCCAGTTGCCTGTGCTGGGCTGGATGTTCACAGGTAGGGTCTCCTCTACACATCATGCAACCAATGCTACATGGAGTAAGCACGCCACACTAATGGCACAACGAGCTCGAATAGGAAAACCCAGTCATCCAGGAATTCTAGAAGTCATTACGGACTGGC
>NW_009940397.1:26586-27271 GCF_000696875.1 Nestor notabilis | reverse complement strand
CACTGCTGAAGGAGAGGGTGAATCGAGTCAGTTTGCAGAGGTGAAAGCCATCCAGCTGGCCTTGGACATTGCTGAACGAGAAAAATGGCCAGCAGTTTATCTCTGTACAGACTCATGGATGGTGGCAAATGCCCTGTGGGGGTGGTTGCAGCAATGGAAGCAAGAGCAACTGACAACACAGAAAAAACCCGTCTGGGCTGCTGCACTGTGGTAAGATATCAATGCCTGGGTGCAGAACCTGGTGGTGAAGGTACACCACATAGATGCTCATGTACCCAAGAGATGGGCCACTGAGGAACACCAGAACAACCAGCAAGTGGATAAAGCTGCTAAGATTAAAGTGGCTCACATGGACTTAGATTGGCAACATAAGGGTGAATTATTTTTAGCCCGGTGGGCCCATGACACCTCAGGCCATCAAGGCAGAGATGCAGCATATAGATGGGTCTCTGATCGAGGGGTGTTCTTAACAATGGACACTATTGCCCAGGTTATTCATGAATGTGAAACACGTGCTGCAATTGATCAAGCCAAGCGGTTAAAGCCTCTCTGGTATGGAGGACGATGACTGAAGTACAAGTATGGGGAGGCCTGGCAGATTGCCTATATCACACTCCCACCAACCCACCAACGCAAGCACTATGTGCTTACCATAGTGGAAGCAACCACCGGGTGGCTGGCAACA
>NW_009940397.1:0-26026 GCF_000696875.1 Nestor notabilis | reverse complement strand
AAACAGCCAATGAACTCAATTGTATGCTGTTGCCTGTTATAGAACTCTTCTATAGCCCACCAGCTAGATATCTTCAGGTCACCGGCAACTGACCCTGACTTCCCTCCAATCGTCGCCCCAAACAAAGAATGAATTCATATGAAACCAGACAAGCTCAGCAGTGACTAGACAAGTTCAGCTGTGTCATAAGCAGGCAACAACCCAACACTACACACTGTCCCTCCTGCCCTGAAAGACTGTTACAAGAAATGGAGCCTGACATCATGGACTGGATGAATTCAGCAACTTTATAGGGATTGGTCTACAGACTAAGGAATGATCTCTCTCTCTTTGGGTATGGGTGTGGGTGTATATAAACACACACACACACACATATATATATATATTTATGAGACAAAAGTGATATACTGAAAAATGTGGGATCTGAGCATGACGTGAATGGTATGGAATAAGGGGTGGATACTGTCCTGGGTTGTTGACCTGTAGCAGTTATTTTTTCTCCTTCTTAGTAGCTGGTGCAGTGCTGTGTTTTTGACTTTCAGCCTGGGAACAACGCTGATAACACCAATGTTTTTAGTTGTTGCTAAGTCATGTTTACTCCAACCAAGGATTTTCTCAAGTCTCATGCTCTGCCAGGGAGGAGGGGAAGACGGGAGGAAGCAGAGACAGGACACTTGACCCAAACTGGCCAAAGGGGTATTCCATACCACAGCACATCATGCACAGTATATAAATTGGGGGGAGTTAACCCAGAAGGCCCAGATCGCTCCTTGGGTTGGGCTGGGTGTCGGTCAGTGGGTAGTGAGCAATTGTACCTTCTCCCCTTGTTATTTCCCTTATCATTATTATTACTGGTGGTAGCAGTAGTAGTTTTGTATTATACCTTAGTTACTGGACTGTTCTTATCTAACCCACTGAGTTACATTCTTTTGATTCTCCTCCCCATCCCTTCAGGAGCAGGGGGAGGAAGAAGAGGGGAGAGTGAGGGAGCGGCTGCATGGTTCTGAGTTACCAGCTGGGCTTAAACCACGAAAAGCATCAAGGTTACAAAGCTCTCTATCACTACCACCATAAGAGGTTTTTTCCTCCTCACTGTTTTCTGAATGCTGTGCTGCAGCTCTGCTGAAAGAAACACTGCCTGTAGAACAACCCCTTCTGTAAGTGTGGCAAAAAAAGATTCCTGTCCATAGCAATAATGCTGACCTCTTAGTTTCAGTACTACTTCTAATGACTTTTTTGGCCCTAACATGCAGAAGGCAAACAATACTATTAGCGATCTAAAGGAAACGTCATGTTGTTTGAAACTGTAGCCTCTGAACAACTGCTCAATCCCCTGTAGCCGAAGTCCTTTACTCTTTAAACATGAGTAAAGATGTTAATAGCCCTCAGTTCATCATTAGGTGGGTTGCCCAGTCACTGGGGCCATCCATCCAAGGTAAACACAAAACAGCAGACTTACCTGTGACCCAGCGTGGTCATTGCCAGCGCCAAGTAACAGCCAATAGGGATGTTGGCTTTGACAGCCTTCAGGAGAGGGTGAAGTGTGACCGACTCTGTCATGTCTAGCACATTGTCAGACACAGGGACTGCAGGCCAGCCATGCTGCACGCCATGGTCATTTCTATGAAGCTTTAACCTCAAAATCAAACCCCATGCCCACTGATTAAAAGAAGTCTCTGGTGTTTCTCCGTATCTAACAATGCTGGCTAAGTAGGAGACCTGAAACAAAGCAACGGAAACAGGAGTGAGAGGAAGCACAGCCATTGTACAGCACATATGGCAAGTCTAGGACTTGGGACAGCGTGGGTAAGTTTCCTCTTCTATTACAACACTGTGATACAAGATCAGAGCAACAGTAGTTATTTATCAGACATATCATATAACACAACCAGGCAAATCTCTCTTTCTATGGCTTTGATTTCCACCTCCCCTCACCCTCTCCCAACTCCATACCCTTTGGTAAAGTCTATCGATCAACTTAATACTCTTTTCCTAAAGTGTTTCAAACTACATACTCGGATTAAAATTTATCCTTCCTACTTAAAAAAAGCCAGACACAACCTTCAGTAATATTTCAGACTGGTAGTGAAAGGAGAACAAAATATATATATGTATACAAAAATACCATCTGTCAATAAAAAGCCTAAAACCTGGCACCCACACCTCAGAAAGTAGTCTGTAATGTGGACAGGCAGTCTCTGTGTAATCTATGTCTGTCCATTGTCATGAAGACCCTGTCTAGATCAGAAGAAATTACAAATCTTTGGGGAAAAACATACTGTACATGACCAGTGTAAATTGCAGAGCTGGAAGTCAATGCAGATATTTCACCCTCTCTGAGTGGAAGTACAAGAACCTAAACATTACTTTCTCTCAAGTTCCAGTTACAAGCTTATGCAACTCAGGACAGATTCACTAATACAAGTGGCAACCAAGGCTGAAACAGGCTTAAAAAAAGAACTTATCTAGCTGGCACAAGACAACAAACTATGTTTAAGTAGTGCAGAGAAGTAAGTTAGAAAGGAGCAGAGAAACAAGGAACATTAAGAGTGTGGGAAGAAAAGACTGGGGAAATGAGCCCAGGAGAGGAGGGGAGGAGAAAGCACTGTACAAGAAATACTGAGAAGATGAAGCACAGGACAATGCTAAAACTTCTGAATAAATAAATAGAAACATCTTCGATTGAACTTTTAACCTTGATAACTCTATCCTTCCATTCCCCTTTTGTAACTTGGAGCCATACCTTCCTCAGTCACCAGTGTACTGTAAAATTAATGTAATAAATGTTTGTAGGGTTTTCAGGTAACAGACTGATCACTGCTGAAAAACTCCTAAAGAGATTAACACTCGAGCCTTCAAATGAGGTAGGACTAAGAATTGTCCTACAAGAATAGGCAGAAGAAAGATGTCTCTTATGTTCACCAGAATAAGAAGTAGCCTTTCATTCAGCAAGTACTGTCCAACTCCATATGAATAAAGGATGCTTTGGAAGAACATTTGGCAACTATCCCACTACAGGTGGATAATAAAATAAATCTACAAGGAGGTCAAACTTAAAACATGTATTTCTCATACAGATGTTCAATGTAAGCCTAACACTATTTTGAAATAGCTCTGTGGGTACAAAAAAATACTGAGAGTTGGTATAATACAGTGTTCTAGTAGCAAAATAACACAGCTTTTAAACAGAAAAAAACAGAAAACAATGTCTTGGCCTGCAGTTTTTCCTGCTTATCAGTATCAGTAAGCCATTCCCTGCAATTCTGAAGGAGGAATACCTGTTTTATGCTTTCAGAAAGTAGTCCAGCATATGGTTTCTGGGAGAGATATTTCTGATACGCTTCCAGGACCATCAAAGCAACTTCAAAATGGACAGCTGGATCCAGATGAAGAGCATCCTGCTAAAATCAGAACTGCATCACAAAACTTTGGAACATGCCATGTTCTAAACATTTAATTCTTCTTACCAATTGCCACAGTAAAGAATTATTTTTGCCCAAGATCAAAACATACTGATTCCTGAAAAAGCATTCACCCTCGACTGGATTCTGAACTGATGGAGCTTCTGGAGTAACCCATTCTATAGAATATTTTCCAATCATTTAAATAATGCTCAGGGCTTTGAAATCTCTAATGTCAGTCATTAGTTTTCTGGCATTCTGAAAACATACCTGGATACCAGCCTGCAAACTACACTCATACCAGTCTCATGCACACTTCTTGAAGGATTCCTCTGTTTCTGCAGCCACAGACATCTTTATCAAGTGATTCACAAATATCGCCCTGTCAGCTGTTTCCTCTTGTTTAGAGAGAGGAAACTCCTGCTTAAATATCTCTTTTCATCTCAAGTGCAGCACTACAGGGAAGCAACACAAGCAAATCCTCAGCTGGAACACCGCAGAATTTTTGTGAAGTTCCCATCCTATTCCATCAAATGTACAGCTATCACATAAAAGCATGTAATTAACTGTTTTCAAACTCAATTATAGTCTCAGCTCAAGGAAAAATTTTGGTCTGAAAAACTCACTAGGTTCAGGCCTCCTGTTTTTAATACATACTTGCTCACTGAATCCCCAGTTTAGCCCTTCCAAGATGATGCAGGCTAGTTTATTCTCCACAGTTGTTAGACTGTAATTTAATAACCAGTCACGAATCAGGGCTATCTCAGATGAAGAAGGCTTCCACAGGTACAGCGGCAGTTCTTTAAACAGGTATAAAGAAACCTTTGAGGACAGAAAACAAAGGCTAATCAGAACTCAGTATGGAACAATAATCAGCATTATGCCATTTTATCTTAAAGAGTGATATGATGGAAGAAAACATGGACAGGTCTTTAACACAATCCATTCTTCTCCCAAGTAACACGTGATAGGACAATAGAAAATGGCCTCAAGTTGCACCAGGGGAGGTTTAGATCAGATATTAGGAAAAATTTCTCACCAAAAGGGTTGTCAAGCACTGTAACAGGCTGCCCAGGGCAGTGGTGGGCCTGCCATCCCTGGAAGTATTTAGAAGATAGGTAAATGTGGCATTTACGGTCATAATTTACTGGGGGACTTGGCAGTGCTGTGTTAACAATTGACCTCAATGATCTTAAAGCTCTTTTCCAAACTAAATGATTCAGTGATTCTGTGATTCATTCATACTAAGCCATATCTTATAAACAGAGTTTGGTACAGACTCTAGTTTTAACTGTGTGCCTGCTTTAAATGACAGATATGAGCACTTACCATCCCAACTGTCTCAATGGTCTCTCTAATCCGATCCAAGAGTACAGAAACAATCTGTGTATGGATGCTGGCAACTGCTCCCAGGAGTTCTCGACCAACTTTTGAAAATGTCTCTCTTGTAGAAAGACTAACATAAGAGACCTGAGAAAATGAGCACAAAGAAGTTACCGGTTATGGCTGACCCTCCTTGGCAGTGCAATAAAATGTCTTTTGGAAAATATAGAACCGAATTGCACTTGCTGATCCTGAACAAAGTTGGTAAGAGCCAATATTAAAACTTGAAGCACCCTGGAAGATAAGGAAACTACTATTTTGTATTGAGTCCAAAACTAAACACAGGAACACCACTACCATACCTACTGAATAAAAAGACAAACAAAGAAAAAAACCCAAACAACTACACACACAGAAAAAACACCACACAATGAATTTCAGAGCTGCAAGTTAAGACTAGCACGAGAAAAATGAAGCAAAAGTAATATTTTTGTTCATTTGTTTCATTCTAGCTTGGTCTATAATAAAGCTGGTTTTACTCCCAGAAGAACACTCACTCTAGGATATTTTAATTCAGTACTAGATTATAAATCTGAGAAATAGTACTTCTTAGTTCCATGGTAGAACAGACTACAGAAACCACGGATGTTTCACACCTTCCACTGTTAGAAAGAAAAAAAGCACATTCATCCCTTTTCTGAATGGACTACTAATGTTACTCACCTCATATATCTCCAGAACAATTATCTTGATAAAATCCTCATCAACATCAGCCCGTTTGGTTTGTGCCATCTGAGCAAATGTGGTGAGCAGACAAATTTCTTCTGAACAGTTCATTGTTTTGAGATACTTTTCAAAATTTTCAAGGTGCTTTGGGTCTAGAAAGAAAGTCACACGAAAGAAACATGATAAAGTATTACAGGACATATGTCATCAACATTCACACATTTATTCACAGCCCAATCCCAGAGAAGGTCTCAGTGGCAAAGGAATTGCATCATTGAAGGCTTGTAAATTAGTATCCTCTCTCCAGAACTGGCTGCTACCAGCTTTAAATATAAGGTGCTAGAAACACCATAATGTGCAGTAAGCCCATATGATTCAGTTAACATGCTAGTAATTAACAACAAAAGCTAAAACTGCTTCAAGAAGAGCTGGAATTCAATTTTTGACATCATTTTAACTATGCAATGTTGATCACCAACAGGAAGAACTGCTTGAATCTTTCTTTTCAAAAATGTCATCACAGTTTTAGCTTCCATGACATATTGGAACAATTAATTCTCAGATTAAACCCAAATTACATGAAAGAGTATTAGTTTTAATCAGCACAGAGCCAAAAGAAGATTAATATTAAACCCATTCAAACACAGCAGAGAGGTTTTGGTCAAGTTGATAGACTCTGGCCATTCCACATACCACGAACTCAAGCAGCATTTAAACTGGGGAGATCATTATATGCTGATTAAGATAAAAATACGTCAAAGCATCTAGCCCTGGGCTTAGATTATGTCTAAAGATCACAAGAAAGAAGATCTGTTTCAGTCTCCCAAACTCAATACAAGAAAATTAATGAATGCACTTGTTTGGAAAACATCTCTGAAAACAGAGAACTGCAGCTGCACAGGCGAGAAAAGCTAAGAGATGCTTTCACTTGAATTCATGGCAGGTTTTCTCTTTAAAATTAATAATGAGATGTTGCCAAATGTAAATAGACATTTCATTCCTCTGAGTGGGTGGGGTAACAGGAAGGTTGTGTAATGAAACCTGTACAGGACTTTAAAATAATTTTTATTTCTTCCAAATAACTTTAAATAGGCTCAGTGCAGCAAAACAAGCACTGAAAGCTGCATTTGAGCTGTAAAATAGTTTGGAGAGACGTCTGCTTCTTCTGAAGAACAACATACAGAATCCCAGACTGGTTTGGGTTGGAAGGGAGCATAAAGCTCCTCCAGTTCCAAGCCCTTGCCAGTGGCATGGACACCTTCCACTAGAGCAGGTTGCTCCAAGCGCCTCTGTCCAACCTGGCCTTGAACACTGCCAGGGATGGGGCAGACACATCTTCCCTGGGCAACCTGTGCAAGTGCCTCAGCACCCTCACAGGGGAGAAATTCTGCCTAATAACATGCCAGTCAACACTGTTTACAGTTATCTTATCACAGCATTAGAATATACTGAAAGCACCCATTGTGACACTCATCTACTTAAACTTCACAGGCATGTGCTCAGCATGCTTGTGATTAAACACTTCCACTTAGGTTACATTCTATTTTAAGGGCTTTCAAGAATATAGCAACTGTACTTCAACCTGAGAAGGTCAGACTCACACAGCCAAAACATCTCATGAACACTGTGCTAGAGGATTGTGCAATTTAAGCGAAGAGATTTTCCATATAAGATAAGCTACACAACTGACAGATACAACAGACATACATGGGGTGTCTCATCTATTAATCTCCCTTTCTTAATGCTACCTTTTCATAAAGTCATAGAATCAACCAGGTTGGAAAAGACCTTTAAGATCAACACATCCAACCTTTACCCCAGCACTGCCAAGTCCACCACTAGACCTTATCGCTTTTATCCTTACAGTAGAAGTTAAGAGCGCTGTGGGTTTTGTTGTTGTTTTGTGTTGATTTTTTGGGTTTTTTTTTAGGTAATGCAGAAAGACCAAAAAAGAAAAAAGGACTACATGTAAAGGCATAGCAGAATGACCCACAAACGTTGAGAAGGGGTAGAACATGCAGGTAACGGATGTCTATGACAGCAATTGTCCTATTTCCCTGTGAAGTGTCTGTCAGACCAGTTAAGCAAAAGAGAAGGGGTTTGAAGAAGGACAGAAGAGAAAAACAAGATCTGGTAAAGTTAAGGGCAAAGATTATATGAAAGGAAAGAGAAGGGCTGGTGTCGGCTTCTGAGCATATGTGCACTAGACCTTGTCTGCTGCAAGTCAT
Organism: Nestor notabilis; assembly: GCF_000696875.1. Lineage (NCBI taxonomy): Eukaryota > Metazoa > Chordata > Aves > Psittaciformes > Psittacidae > Nestor > Nestor notabilis. The sequence continues at coordinate 18,348 of NW_009940397.1, read as the reverse complement.
AGCTCTGCAATCTCCCTGAAACTTTCTGCTTCAGCTACACCTTCCTCTGTGATCAGCCTATAGGGCCCACATGCTGCAGATCCCACACCAACCTCAAACCCACACCAAGCCACAGCTTGGCAGTGAAGGATGGGGACAAGGCAAAAAAGGAAGAAACGAGACTCCACCTTAACCCTATCACCTTACAGCAGGGCAATGACAACTTCTCCACACAGCTGCTACTTGAGCCAATTCCCTTCCTCCTCTGTACGTTTTACCATGCTGCAATTCAAGTTCAGAGAGACTCTGAATCAATGGCTCCTTAAATCTTGATACTGGCAGTAAAGAAACTGTAACAAGAAATGTTGTGCAGCAGGTTCTTACTGTCAATTGCAACAGAAGAAAGGACAAAGCTGTTAATCCTTTATTAATAAAACTTACAGAGAACACACGCTGTACTCACTCGTACAGGCATCAAACATCAAGAAGAAACGGTAAGGTCCTTGCTTGTCAGTGAAAACATTTGTTCCACAGTAAGTTTATTAACATTTGGTCCAGTTGAGAACATGTCAAGTAACCAGATTTCCCGTATGTCCCCACAGGTTTATTTTATATCTGGTAGCTCTCATAGTTAAGAAGTTAACCTAGTAAGTGCAGCTCCACCACTGCACTCCATTTTATTATGCTATTTCTCCTATATCTTAAAAGCAACTGTGCTCCCACCTCTATAGATGCAAGCTTAAATCTTCCATCAGTTAGCCAAAGCTTGCTACCACCTCTAGATACACTCTTAACATTTCTCAAACTTAATTTTGAAAGGGAAATCACTGAAAAAGGTTTTCTCCCAAGAGAATGTTAATACCGTGGTCTTATAGGGTACGAATTACAGGAAATTATGTCAGCATTATATTAATAAGTGTTAGTCAGAAGAAGCTCTTTCAGATTAGATGAATTTCACTGAAAGAACTGTCTAGACATTTGTGACAAACAGTATTATGCTGACATAACCCAACAAGGAGAATGAAGAAGATAGAAAATATCCTGCATCAGCATACAAGGGACTTCGAAACATAAAAGTTACCTAAAAGCAGAACAAAGCCTGAACAAAACAAATCAGTATTTGCTACTGCCAGAGCTGCAACCCACCACAACATACTACATTCTCTTTGCTTGAGATGCAGTAAAAATTTCTTGCAAAAACAAATAAGTCTTACTGAAAGCATGTAACTCACTGTTTTGGGTAGCAAATACTAACCAGATCAGCACCTCATGAAGTGTACACAGCTATAGTCTTGATCTCCCTCCTACTTTGCATAAATTGCCTTCAACGTCAGCTGAACTTGTACAGAGTCAAGACACTCAATAACCTCAAGATCACCATTTTCTCCTGCTTCTCCATCAAAAGACTTGGTTAATCTGCTAACAGCTTCTGGGCTACCACAGAGCTGAAAAGTAAAACTGACAGCGAGATTTGCTCCCCCTGAAGACAGCAAAGAGGCTGTGAAGTTACAGCTTTGTTTACCTGTCTCCCTGCCAATTAAATCCTGGAATACTTTCCATGAAGGCAGCAGCACAGCGAAAGCAGCATTCCAGCTGGCATTTAAGTAACTCTGCTATAGCTGAAGCTACCACAATCACTGAGGAGATCAATACAGGACAGAAGTCAAGGGGAAACAGAAAGAAAATTGGCATATAGGAAAAGCGTCAAAAGAAGGCTTGAAGTAAGGGAAACATCTGTAGTTGTGGAAGATAAGCAGATCTCCCACAGTGTAAATTACTGAAGCTAAAACTAGCAAGTCTTGGGGAGAGGGGAGAAAGGAGGACTGGGGTATTTATATGATCAAATTCTATCAAAGGTCAAGATGGGACCTGATACCGGGATACAGAAAATGTAGCTAAAAAAAAACTAAAGGGACAGTAGATCCAACAATTCCTGTTAAAAATGAAAGTCTGGGCACACAAGTACTGGAAGACCATGAACTACTCAAGACAGTTCTAAGGCCTCTGGACCCATTTAACAATGGAACCTGCAAAGTATTAAACATGTAGCTTACGCAGCAGCAGCCAAATAGATTAGAACTGGTTCTGAGCACAGGAATTCTACCTTTGAGTCTTTGCTTGCAGTCAGCAGGTTGCAAAGTAGAGCAGAGGTTTTCCAGGTTCTCACTCTCTGCACAGTGCATTACAAAGAAGAGCCTCCAAAGCATACTGCTGGATAAGGTTCCATAAGGCATCTCGGACATGAACAACCAGACTCCCAATCTGTTGGATTTGAAGAGGCGGACAGAAACAGTGTCACCCTGATAAATTCCAACATTTTAAAAGGAGACATACTCATGTATTTCTGCCATGTAACAGAATTAGGATGTGTGTTGGTATCTTGAATTCTGAGTTAACCTCATTTTGAACTGAGCAAGAGCTTCTGTCAGGTGCTAGAATTCAAGGCATAATTCCTCCCCATCTTGATGCTACCAGTGTGCTTAAAAATCCTGCATACTGCAGTGTTATTTAAACCATTAAGCATTCAAAGTCACTTCAACTCCCCGTTTCAAATATCTAACTCCTCCAAGATGAAGCCAGTATCAATCCCATGGGACAGCCTACCTTTTTGCCTTCAGAACATGTAGAACAGCTCTGAAAAACAGTTCATCAAACTCCAGCTGCAATTTTTCCACAGAGTAGGGGTGTGCTACTGATCCATATTGTTTATTGCTGCTAACATATTGGGCCCAGTGGTCACTCACATGACAAAGTGTCATCCTGCACAGCAGAACAAACAAGTGGAAGAAGGATCGTTAAGTATGTCATCACTGTACAAAAACACAGACAAGTGCAACAAGATCAGAGCCATGCTCAACACTTTGCCCTCTGATTTCCAGAGATTTCTATGTAAACAGCAGTAATCTAAAATTCCTATGTTTTCCTTCCTTGGTTTTGCAAGCAAAGAATGTATAATATTCTGTTATACCAAACTAGTTTGTGTATGAACTTTGTTTGGAGCCTTAAGGTAATCACAGAATGGTTTGGATTGAAGGGACCTTAAAGTAGCTCCAAGTCCCATCCAACCCAATCCTACATGGCAGGATTATACAGGAATAATTATACTAAGAAAGTTACTCTTCTAATAACACAAAGACAAACAAGGATTTTGTTTCCTTGAAAACACACTCATAGAAGCCACTGCTTCTATGAAATGACTGCTAGAGATTTAAAAATAAAGAGCAACTCCTAGATTTCAATTACATTTGCTTACTTCAACCGTATGATGATTTTCAAGGAGCATATTAAAAGCACTATATCTGGATAACAACAGAAAGCAAACACTAATATTTGTTATACGAAGGGGTGATTTGAGAAACTATTTGTTGGATTTCAGTGTCTTCCCAAGACAAGCCTAAGCATATACCTGATGGAAGTTAGCCTGGTGTTCCACAGCTCACCCAGCTCCTTCATACCCACAGCATTTAGACTCTACAATTCCCCAGCTTTAGAGTGAGGGACTCTAAAATTACAGATTATCAGACTGCTATCCCTAAACTGACCAACAGTCATGGCAAAATCTACCCAAGCTCTGTTTGGGGTTTTTTTGTTTGTTTTGGTTGGGTTTTTTTTTAAACACTTTAAACCAGATTGTATTAAAAAATTAAATCATGTCACAGAGAAAATATTTTCTTACTTGATCAGCTGACCAATTCGCTTCACAAACTGTCGGTACCGTGCTCTGTTAAATGTTTCCAACCCCGCAGACAGAAGCTCCACTAAGGAATTTGCAAATGCAAAAATCTTCATCATCTCCTGGGGAGTTGTTTTTTCAGGAAAATAAGCACCTAAGACCAAGACAAAAAGAAATAAAAATAAAGTCTCAAAAAAAGTGTGAATTCTGGATTTTTAAAGTAACTTCACAAGCATTCAAAGAAACGATTCACCACAGACCTGGCAAACAGATTGTTGTTTGCTAGCTATGTAATGAACTGATATTTATATTTTGCTTAGGAAATGAACAATTAATATGTTTTAAATGTGAAAGTACAAACAAAATTACGCAGGTTATAAGACCTCTAGCATGCAATTATCTTCTTGTACTTGTCCAGAGATTCAGCAAAATAAAGAATTAATAAATAGAGAAAAATCACAGTAACATTTCAACTAAGAGGAAAAGAAACAAAATTATTTCTGAAAGCACATCTGGGAGTGTAATACCAAGCAGATCAAAACTAATGTTTTGCATGCTAGTATGGCTATAAGTATTTAAGTTATCCCATACACATGGGATAACTTTCGTCTCATCTATTTAGTCTGTGAGCTATGCACAGTTTCATTTTTACTTCACTCAGACTCTCATAATGCAGCAGCATTCTTGGCAGTTTTAATCATTAATACAATTAGTGTAAGCAAAATGAATAATAACTCTTTAGCAGCTGATATACCTCCAGATTTAAACCCAAGGAACTGCTGAAAGAGTTCATGAAATGGAAACTGTGACAACAGGGCAATCAAGTCATCTTCCAAAAGCAGAATCCAGCTTGTTTCAGGATCCTCATCCTATAGAAAAATACAGACACTTTTAGTAGCTTTACAATAAAATATATTGTAAAAGGGCATTGCTACCGTGCTAACTCCATTTTGCTTGTAAGAGAAAAACAAAGAAAGCACAAATAAACTCTCCTTCCCACATTATAAGCCTCTAAATTCCTCTTCTCTGTACGTTCTTACATAAAAGTGCTCATCAGTTAGGGAACAGAACTAGAGGCAATGCTATGTTAGTCCAACACAGCTTCTAAAAGGAAGTTGTTCACCTATATGTCTACTGCCATGCTCCTTTTGCACACAACAGCTCAAAAATTTAAATCCTACCAGTAATACTCATTCTGGAAGCTCCACTATTTACAGTTATATCACAGAGACAAAAGGAGAATAAAACAGATCTAAGTTTTGAATGACGTTATTTAACCAGAGAAGTCAGCTTTTTTTCTCTATTTCAGAAAAAAAAAAAAAAAAAAACAATACAATAAGCTAAGCAAAAGCATAAACGGAAAAAAAGAAAGAAGTCTTTTGCCATACCTCTTCTCCTCCTTCATCTACCAGAGTCCAGTTCCCAGATTCTTTCCCAGATGAAGAGGAACTTTTCCTTTCAGTTGGTTTCATATGGCACACAAAGTCCACCCGATTTCTGATTTGAAGTGAAAAATAAAGTTCACAGAAAATTAAAAATTCTGAATTAAGTCATCTTTTATTTAGGAGGAGATATTAGAAATACAAATACAAGAAATAAACAACTATGTCAGAAAGCAGCCCAGTAGAAAAGAACCTGGGGGCATTGGTCTTCTGCCAACAGAATATGAGCCAGCAGTTTGCCCAGGCAGCCAAGAAGGCATCCTGGCCTGTATCAGCAATAGTGTGGCAGCAGGGCCAGGGCAGTGATCATCCTCCTATACTGTGCTCTGGTGAGGCTACACCTCAAATCCTGTGTTCAGTTCTGGGCCCCTCACTACAAGAGAGACACTGAGGTGCTGGAGCAGGTCCAGAGAAGGGCAAACAGAGCTGGTGCAGTGCCTGGAGCACAAGTGTAATGAGGAACAGGTGAGGGACCTGAAGGCATTTAGTCTGGAGAAGAGAAGGCTCAGGGGGAACCTTATTGCTCTCTACAACTACTTGACAAGAGGTTTTAGTGAGGTGGGGGTCGTCTCATTTCCCCGGTAACAAGTAACAAGGACAAGAGGAAATGGCCTCAAGCTGCGCCAGGGAAGGTTTACACTGGAGATTAGGAACAATTTCTCCACCAAAAGGCTTGTCAAGCACTGGAACAGGCTGCCCAGGGCAGTGGTGGAGTCACCATCCCTGGTGGTGTTTAAAAACATGTGTAGATGTGGCACTTAGTCACATGGTTTAGTGGTGGACTTGGCAGTGTTAGGTTTACGGTTGGACCCAATGACCTTGAAAGTCCGTTCCAGCCTAAATGATTCCACGATTCTAAATGATTCTATGATAACCTTGGTCCTTCAAGACTCACACAAATATGCTGTATTCAGTAAACGATCTTCCAAACAATATTCTGAGCAACGTAAATGGCTATCAGCCCTGTACAGAAGCACAGGCAAATATGCAAGAAACAACACTGGTCTTGCACATGTGTTAGACAATGCCTTTAAAAAAAGAAAAAATCAAAAGAAGGATATCATTCTTCAGAAGATGTCCTTTATGGCAATCATTTATGGCTATCACCCACTAATTCAACAACAAACAGGATGAGTGCTCCACTACATAACATTCATAGCTGCATTAGCTGGACACCACATCAGTGCTAGTAAGACTAGTCCTATGTATGCTGAGCTACCACAACTGAAGACCTTCCAGGAAAGAGCTGCCTCAAATCCAGCCACCTCCAGTTCCATATATTAGATCACCTTATGTCTGGGATACTGATCTTCAGATTCTATACCATATAAATCCTTAGCTGTTCAGATACAACAGCAAGTTAAAAAAATGTGCAGAAAGGTTATATAAAAAGTTAAAATCCTAACAACCAACTTCCTTCTAACTTGAAATGTATTGGCAGGACTCTGCAGAAAGTGCCACAAAACTCCAGCATAGTATCACCCTCTGATCTTAAATTCATACTCTGATAAAATTTGCATTTAATTTTTAATACATTCCTATTAAGATACTGATCTCACAAACCAAATTCAGCATTCAAATTTGTTCCTAACATGCAGCACCTGTAACAGACAAGTCTCAGCTCTTTTATCGGTAAGTACAGCCATTGTGGAGGCTCTACATTATTGTATCAACAGTTGAGAGCATCACTCCAGATACTTAAGTCAGCCCTTGTTCAAAACACAAGCATCAAAATGCACTGGCAATACTCATGCCCTCAGAACTCTTGTTTCCCCAGGCAGCTGTAGAAAAGAAATGTGAAAACAAAACTCTTCAAAATAATAGCTTCCAATAAACAGGACTCCCACTTAACTAAGGGTCAGGCTATCAAAATCACTGTGACAACTCTAAATACCAGCAATCTGACTCTTTAAAATTTGGGCAGAGAGGGAAGCAAATTATATATTTAATCTGAAGTACTTAAGTGCTTTCACTAATGACCGATTTCATTAACTAGCTTCTCCAAGCACCAAGTATTATTTACAGATTAAAAAAAAGGATGAAAAATAAATTACGAAGCCTAACCACCAAATAAACCAATTTAGCAAACCCTCACTGAAGTGCTTCTGTTGCCAAGACAGTATAATGAACAGACCATTGAGCTAGGCAAGAACTCACAGTAACAAAACATGCGGGTATGTAAGTCTTCACAAGCTGTTTGACAGCTGAAAGCAAGCTGCATCGCACCATGCACAGTAGAAGAATGTACTGCCAGGGCTGTGTTTTAAGATGAATGAGTAAAAAGAGTTTCATCTAAACTGCAAGTTTCTTACTTGTGCCTGCTTTTATGACTGCCTGCAATGAACTTTCAGACTTCTACAAGGAGATCATGTGTCATGTTTTCTCCTTTTAAATAATTAGAACATATTTATAAAACTAAATTCATACTTACTTGACAGGAGACATAAGCAAGGCGAGAGACTGCATGAAATGAAAGACACCTGATGGGTTATCCAAGACTTTGATCTGAAATTAAATGCAAAAATCTAAGTAAATATAAATAAGCCAAATAAAGGGCAAATTAGTTTTAGCAGAGAAATTCAAAATTCAAGTTTCACATTTTCCACTATCTCTTTGTTCAGACTAAAAAGTATCTGTCCAAGACAGTACCCACACCCTGGAGAAAATATTGCTATGACAAGATATTGGCAGTTGTTCAAAAGCAGTAGTTACAAAAATTAAACGAGCAAAGGAAAAATAACCATCAAAAGCTCCATAAAAGAGACAGCTTCTGTTTCACATGTACTGCTGGGCACCAGGGGAAATGGGATGTTGAGCACAGGGGAAGTTAGGATCCTACCATATGAGGTTAATGCTTGCACTCCGAGATCTTAAGGGTCTTTTCCAACCTAAGTGATTGTATTCTATCATTTTATTTCATTGCTTGCCTTTCCCCATTTTGTGTAATTGCAATCCTCTTCCTACAGCTACATTTCCAACAGCTTCCCCTTTTGGAGGAGAAAAAAATGCTCTCTGCAAGAAAGGCCTGGTGCTTTTGGGTATCTGCACTCCCTCTGATCTATACAGAGCGAGCTCTTTCCTTGACCTTGAAATTACATAACTAATAAAGGAAACCCGTCCCATTTCACTATGCAGGATATAAAAATCTGTTCTTCATTCCTTACACACCAATCAGAGCCACCTCCAACCTCACTGGTCTTATATACGGTTACTGCTTCAAGTCTGAATATTCTTCCCATTTCTTAGAGAGCACTCCCAAAACCTTGACTCCCTTTCATGGTGTTTCCCCGTTAACCTGTTCATGGTTGGGCTAACATCAGTAAATACATCCCTTGACAAACCCCTCACTGTAAAGATGATCCAAATGCCTGGAAACACGGTGTCAGCATGAGGAGCTGACCAGGCACAAGACACTCTCCTCTCTTCCCCACTCCACTTCAACTTTCTGACAATAAAGAATTAACATTCACACCTGAATGAATGGACAAGCCCATTCACTGATCCCAGCTGGACACCGAAGGATGTGGTTGAAAAGGAAGAGGTGGTCACCTGGACAGCCAATTCTTTGTAACACAGACACCTAAAGGGAAGAATATTGGAATCTTGTGAACAATTTCAAGGTTCATTCCTTTGCTAACTAGAGTAATACTGTGTTTTCATTTCTCTTCCCCATGCTTTCTAACAAACTTCAATTTTCCGAGCAAGTTACAAGAGAACAATATTTAAGTCTGCTTGCTCAGCTTATGAGATACAAATTGTCTTCTTTGGTGCATAAAATTAATTACTTTGAAATTTCATTAAAAACTAATTCACTTAGAAATAAGCAAGAATAGAAGTTTCTCAAAAATTACAAGTCTAATTAGTTTTAACTTCAAAAATAAAAGCATGATGAATATTAAGTCCACTCTGAGCAGTGTTGGCTGCTCAGGTGCCAGCCCTCGTTAATGCTGCTGACTTCCACTGACTTCATCAGACAAGTGAATTCAATCGAACTACAAATTCTGTTCCTCAGGTAGAACAAACCACCAGAAAATCACTGCACATGGGACAGTGAGAGAAACAGTAACACTTGCAGAAATCACTCCCAAATTCATCCTACATGCTGGATCAGACACATCCATGCTTACTCCCTCACCAGTCTCTGCAGCCACATGAGAAGGTCACTCTGGAACTGAGGATCTTCAATAACTCTGCGAGTAAAACTGAAAAGGACGCTGATACACTCCTTCAAGTGGCCCAAGTCTGAAGATAGATTTTCTGACTGCTTTGAAACTGTAAATAAAAAAGATAATTAAGGAGCTTTGATGAGCAGCTCTCAGAATACTTGTGTAAGTAGTGGTTTTGGGGCTATACTGAAAACTTCCTCTCTGTATCGATAGATACCAAGATATTTCAACACAGCTGCTTGCTAAATCTGACAAAGAAGAAAACTCATGTAGAGGACTTCATATAATCTTATAATTAAACACCAGACACTAATTACAGGAAGAATATACTATGGATACTCTCATAAAAGGTCTCCCTTCAACGGAAACTGTACAAACCATCATTTACCATGCATATAAACCACCTAGGAGATGGAGACAAAGGGAGGAGGAGTAGGAAGGATAAACGTCCAGGGCAGAAGCAGGAGGAATACTTTAGCAAAAATATTATACTGGAACAAACCCAAGTAAGTAATACACCTAGGATGATAAACAAAAGGATTTCTAAGAATTAGTGCTGCAAAATTTCAAATGGCCTTCAAAGAGACAGTAAAGGAGGAAAATTATCCAGCTGGTTTTAGAATTGTGCACAATCAGTTTAGAGAAGGCACTGTACTACACATTGCCTTTGACAACAAAAGTCTGGAGTCTGGGTGTCCCATCCCACCTGGTGTGAAGAAGAAAGCACTCCTGCATTCAGCTTCCACTCTGCAGGTGGATAATTTAAGAGCATTTTTGCTTTTCCTGTGAGAACAAAGTTTCTTTGATCCCTACAAGAGTTCAGCAGATTTTAGTATCAGAGGAGAAACACTCCAGCATGCAAATTCTACCATGAGACTCCAAACTGCAGGTGAACAAGGTGCTGGCCAGTGTGAGCAGCATGGAGGGCGGTCCGGACCAGCAACACACCTTGTTCCTGTTGCTGAAGAGCCACTGATCTCAGGAGGGATGAGCTGCTGAGCAACCTGTAGACATACGACTCCACCTGCAACCGGGACAACACCGAAGTGTATGAGTGCAGTGCCAGTGTCTGATGCACGTGCTCTGCTTTGGCTTCCAACAGCCTTTTCAGTTCCCCCAACGCACTGTCATTCAGCTCCACTGTCTGGTAGCGATGGTGACCCGTCACTTTGCACTGATCTGCACAGACACCCTGGAAAGAGACCAATTATTTCATGTAAGTGGTTCTGCCATTTTCTTGGGTCAAGCATGCTTACAGAAATTAACCTTGACACAATCCACTCCTCAACAGATTTCACAGCTTTCACGGAAGGGAACAAAACGTAAGTAGAAAAGACAGATACTTGGGAACATCCTACATACTTTTCAGAGCTACTGATTATGGAAGATTCACATCCTTGACTTCTGAAAAAATAACCCTAGAAACCCTCAGTAACTCAGATTTAGAAACAGACCTGAAGTGACTTGTCTGTATCACTTACAGATGTGAACAAAGACAAGTTTCATTCCCAGTTAGCACACCTGCTTCTTTATAGATTTAGATAAACATTTGGAGCTTTTTACAGCTTGGGTTTTTTACAGCTAACATACATACTGAAACAAGATAGATTTGTTCCTAAGCTCTCAGAACTGAGTATCTGCAGCAATTCTCCATTTTATGTTTAAAATTTTGAGATGTTAACTGCAATGCAACTTTTTCCCAAACTGGAATTAAGATCTGAGGCCAGCCTTCCTCTGCCCTGCCTCCTGGACCCAATGATCTTAAAGGTCTCTTCCAACCTAGTTGATTCCATGATCTCTTAATTCTTCAGCACAAGAAAGCCACAATACATAACATTCCTGTTTTATTTTTATGCAACAGAAAACATACTTCAGAAGCAGCACTTTGGACGCTTAGCATGAATACACCTGTGTTTCCTAAGCTAGTAGAATAAGAATTTTAAACCAGAATCATAGAATTTGGGTTGGAAAGGACCTTAAGATGATCCAGTTCCAACCCCACTGCTATGGATAAGGACACCTCACACTAGACCATGTCACCCAAGACTCTGTCCAAATTGGTGCAAAGACAATTATTCTGGACATACAATAAATAAACAGTGAATTGGAATGGAATAAAGCAAGCAGCAAGCTTAGCCCAACTGTATGATGACCAGTGGGGTTGTAAGAGTCAAGCCAGAATTGTTTTCAGTGTAGAAAGTGATGAGCAGAAAACTGAGAGTCCCATGAGGTTCAGTGTTGTTCCCCAGTAAAAAGGAAGATTCAGATCTGTTCACATGGATGCCTCTCAGTGTCTCAGCTCTGAGGAACTGCACAGGAGAGGCACTGCACTCACAGAAATAATAGTAAAAGCTAACACATACATAGGTCTTTAGCACCCTTGGACAATTCTGGTGATATGTTGGCTATAAACAGTATCAGAGAGCCAGAGTAATTTCCCACTGTAACATCCAGTTCCAAAGACAAGTGACACAAAACGAGTTTGGAGAAAAACTTTCGTGATGTGCGCCCCAAAGTGCTCCCCAAAGCTCTCTGGTTTGCAGACAGAAAGGCTACAGAGAGCCATGAACACTCTGGAAGTAGCTAAAACTACAGCTACACTTACGGAGCAACAGTTACTGGAAGTGGATGGACCTCATGCTCCCTCTGCTTTGAGCAACAGGATTGGCCAAAAGCATGGCTCAAGCTCCTCTGCAGTTGCCACCTCTAGCAGCAGCATAGCCAGGAATGACATCAATGAAAACTGTCACTACAGGCAGCAAGGCAGATGGGACCTCACTTGGAGTATTGTGTACAGTTCTGGTGTCCTCTACATAAAAAGGAGATGGAGCTGTTGGAGCAAGTCCAGAGGAGGGCCACAAGGATGATAAGAGGACTGGAGCACCTCCCGTATGAAGATAGGCTGAGAAAGTTGAGGGTGTTCAGCCTGGAAAAGAGAAGGCTGCGTGGAGAACTTACAGCAGCCTTCCAATATCTGAAGGGGGCCTACAAGGATGCTGGGGAGGGACTCTTCATTAGGGACTCTAGTGGTAGGACAAGGGATAATGGCTTTAAACTTAAACAGGGGAACTTTAGGTTAGATATAAGGAAGAAGTTCTTCACAGTGAGGGTGGTGAGGCACTGGAATAGGTTGCCCAAGGAAGTTGTGAATGCTCCAACCCTGGCGGTGTTCAAGGCGAGGTTGGACAGATCCTTGGGCGACATAGTTTAGTGTGTGGTATCCCTGCTTATGGCAGGAGAGTTGGAACTAGATGATCTTAAGGTCCTTTCCAACCCTAACTATTCTATGATTCTATGACATCACCACTACAGTCATTCTGAAGTCCTCCTCCACCCACTATGTCCTGCATCTACTCGGAGTACTGTGATACAAAATTCACCCCATGCTACAGGCAGAACTGTGTGTGCACAGCTTGTTCTGATTGACTGCAGAAGTGAGTCTGACTCCAAAAGAGAGTCTACCCTACACCCATCAGAGTTTAAATAACAAACAACAAACTGTCTTAAATCTCAACAGGATGACACCGTGAAGTGCTGCAGGTCAGTGGAGAGACAGAAAGCAAAAGCAACCACCTTTTTCAAAACAAAACAGCTTAAACACGATAAACTTAACAGCAAGTAAACTTAATGTCTGGAATCACATCCAAATATTTTGGGTTCAAAAGTGGATTTGGCAACAGCACCTGCACAGTTTTCTGTTCTTCTGTAAAAGTCCATAATCTCCCCTTAACGTTTTGGCAGTCTGTAGCCATAGCCTGGAGCTCTGCCTCAGCCAGCAACAGCTGCTTCCTGCAACGCATGTAGTTCAGGAGCAGTTCATAGAACTCGTGCCTGTCCTGATGAGCAACGCTTTCAAATTCCTCCGTGTAGGAATCAACGTTCTCCAGCCATGAACATGGCTCAAAGATTTTGAGCTGTTCCCTGGTAAATGCCACCAGCTCTGGCTCGGTAGGCAGCTCTGGATAGAGCCTTTCATTGTGCAACAGTGGCTTAACTGCTATTATGGTTGGTCTCTCGTAAGACAGTTCAGCTGACAAGTCTGGATAAACTGGTTTGAATACTGGCCGCGAAACACGTGCTTTGGATTTCTCAGAGAGCTGTGAGATACTAAGAGGGAGCTTCTCTGAAGAACAGACAAGAGGATTTTTAACTTTTTGTACATTTTCAGGTCCTTTATCTTGTACAAAGCCCGCTACTGCCTGCAAGCCAGCAGCACTGGAATGAAAGGTACTACTCAACACATCAGAGTTTCCTGATCTGTTAGCAACCACCTCCACAGAGCTGTGAGGTTTGTCCAATTTGCTTTTTCCACTCTTCTCAACATCTTCCCCACATTCCTTATGGGAAGGATAGGCTCTGAGCTCTTCTGCACCTGTGGGAGGCTCCAGAGTTGCTGTCAAAGACCCTTCATATGCTGAAGATAAATTACTCTGGGGGATGTCAAACACATCACTTCTGGGTTTTCCATCCTCTGCTTCCCCACTGAGATGAATTTCTGTAAATTCTCCAGGATGTTCCACTTGCACTTTATTGGCTTGAGAAGACACATCTGCCACAGGAGGGAGGAAAACATCATCAGACTCTTGTACCTGGGTCTCCTCACTACTTTTCTTCTTTTTTTCCTAGGAAAAAAAAAAACAAAAAAACAAACACAAAAAGAAAACCATAATTAACAGTGTCAATACGAGGTGAAACTCCCCTCAAATCCCACCATTGCCAAAACTAGTGTCTGTCAACACCACTACTGCAAAAGCTCCTCTTTAACACATTGATTTTCATACCATTAAACATAAAAACAAATGTACCACACAGATCCATGTTCTTTAGCTGCCCTTTGAAGCCTATCTATCAGTGTCTATTTTCTTGGTCAGTTCTTGATCAATACTTCAACATTTCTACGAAAGAAACTATAAATATCACAGGACAGAATGTTTTGTTAACATAAAATATTCAAAGTAACAGCAACCTGACCTCTAAAAAGAGTCACGAGACATCACCAAATTAAAAAAAAAAAAAAAAAGAAAAAAGTTATTAGTGATTTGCCTTGAGTTTTACACAAATATTTTAATAGATGAAAAAATATTTTCAAAAGGTAATGTCAGACCAAAGAAAGTCTGAAATGCACTCCCCAATCTTGTTCTAAAACCATCATAACATCTGTACAATTACTGACATACCTATTTTTAATAGGAATTACATGCTAGAGATGTAGGAAAACTTGGCAATGACTTTAAAATTGCAAATCAATTGCCCACTTTCAAATTAAGATCAGTTTGGGCTTCATATATCCCACAAAACTAGTCTAAGGTGCAGATTAGCCTCCTAACCAAAGAACAGCATGGGAAATAACGTAGGTGAGATCAACAACAATTTTGCCAATTTGTAAATCAGATGCTAATATCTAAAAGATAAAATTAGCAAAGTGTTTTGCCAATTTATAAATTGTTTGTGTACACCTACCAGTTTATAAGGAGTGAAACTGAGAAGAGTTGGGTTATAGCACTCCAGTTTTGGAGATATGACAAAGACAACAGCTAAAGTTCGGAAAAGCTCTCAGTATTCCTCCATAACTGGGGAAAATACGATAGAATGTGCTTACAGTATCACATATACTTACACTAAGCATATGACATGACTTTGTCTTGGGAAAAGGCACTCATGAAAACAACGCACATCCAGGCCCTAGCTAACCTCCACCTCAAGCCTAATCACAGAATCATAGAATAGTTAGGGTTGGAAAGGACCTTAAGATCATCTAGTTCCAACCCCCCTGCCATAAGCAGGGACATCACACACTAAACTATGTCACCCAAGGCTCTGAACCTGGCCTTGAACACCACCAGGGTTGGAGCATTCACAACTTCCTTGGGCAACCTGTTCCAGTGCCTTACCACCCTCACTGTACAGAACTTCTTCCTTATATCTAACCTAAACTTCCCCTGCTTAAATAAACCCATTACCCCTTGTCCTACCACTACACTCCCTAACAAAGAGTCCCTCCCTGACATCCTTATAGGGCCCCTTCAGATACTGGAAGGCTTAACATATGATAACAGCTGCTTTACAAAATGGTAATACATTGGCCTTGCTCTCAGATTGTGTTTTCCAGTATCCGATCGCAACACAGTTCTGACACACTCCAGTGATAACTAAAGCTACAGGTGAGAGGTTAAAAATAGATCAGCACAATTTCTTAAATGATAATTTCTTGTTACAATAAATGTCACTTGACGATTAACTCAAGGTTAATAATTTCCACAGCATACTTTATCACTAGATCATAGTCTGACAGTGTGCTGATTCACAAACTTTTCAAACAATGTTGGTCATTTCTCCATGTCGTGGTTTAAGCCCAGCCGGTAACTCGGAACCACGCAGCCACTTGCTCACTTCCTCCCTTCCGGTAACTCGGACCCACGCAGCCACTTGCTCACTTCCTCCCTTCTTCCTCCCCCAGCTCCCAGAGGGATGGGGAGGAGAATCAAAAGAATGCTAACTCCCACGAGTTGAGATAAAAGCAGTCCAGTAACTAAGGTATAATACAAAACCACTACCACCAATAACAATAATAAGGGAAATAACAAGGGGAGAGGATACAATTGCTCACCACCCACTGACCGATACCCAGCCCAATCCAAACAGTGATCTGGGCCTTCTGGGTAAGTCCTCCCAGTTTATATACTGGGCATGACATGCTGTGGTATGGAATAGCCCTTTGGCCACTTTGGGTCAGGTGTCCTGTCTCTGCTTCCTCATGACTTCCCCTCCACCCTAGCAGAACATGAGACTGAGAAAGTCCTTGGTTGGAGTAAACATTACTTAGCAACAACTAAAAACATCAGTGATATCAGCATTGTTCCCAGGCTGAAAGTCAAAAAAACAGCACTGCACCAGGTACTAAGGAGAAAAATTTACTACTATAGCTGAACCCAGAACACCCCACTAAAACCTCAAAGTTTCCTCATACAGAAAAAACTCCCTTTATCTCTCAGCAGCATCCTCTATTCCTCCCAAATGCCACTGTTAGATAAAATGGTTGGTTTTCAAATTTATGAAATGCCTTTCAGTTCCCACACTCCAAGGAAAAAAACAAAAAAGGTAAAAAAAAAAAAAAGCCATAACTGTCAACAGGTATTTCATCTGAGAAAGGATAAGAGCAATCAGGTTGTCAATTAACAGGTAAACAAAACTTGCTGTTCTATGTTCTCAGGTTTAGCCTTTAAGACAAAGATGACACCTGCTCACTAGCCTTCTCCATGCGAAACCATTCTTCTCTCCCAGCACATCAGGGAACAACACTATCCTGGGCAGCAGGTCGAGAAGGGGATTTTCCCCATCTGCTGAGCTCTGGGGAAACCCCCCCTGCAATCCTCATACAGCTCTGGGGCAACAGCACAAGATGGACATGGACCTGTTAGAGTAAATCCAGAGAAGGCCACAGAGATGACGTGAGGGCTGGAGCAGTTCTGCTCTGGAGACAGGCTAAGAGACCTGGGCTGATTCAGCCTGAAGAAGACAAGGCGTCTAAAGGGGAGACCCTAGAGCAGCTCCCAGTACCTAAAGGGGAAACAAGAAACTGTGACAGGGGCTTTGAACAATGGCCAATAGGGACAGGACAAGGGGGAATGGCTTTAGCCTCACACAGGGGAGATGGACATGAGATCTTAGGCAGTTCTTCTTCCCTGTGACGGTGCTGAGGCGCTGGCAAAGGGTGCCCAGAGGAGCTGTGCCTGCCCCATCCCTGGCAGTGTTCAAGGCCAGGCTGCACACAGGGGCTTGGAGAAACCTGCCCTAGTGGAAGGTCTCCCTGCCCATGGCAGAAGGTTGGAACTGCATGAGCTTTAAGCGCCCTTCCAACCCAAACCAGTCTGGGATTCTATGATGTGACCTGAGTGCTCCCCACCAAGATGCACACAGACACACAGGCTCATCTTCACCAGCTCTCGGTTCACTGGTTTTGCCACATCACTGTGTTACTGGTGCTGGACTAGATGAACCTCAGGGCTCCTATTCTCAGGAAGCCCTGGGCTTCATCCCACTGCTTGGCAGCCCTGCAGCTGAGCAGCCTTCCTCCCAGCTCACAAAAATTCAGCTTTTCACGGGATTACGGCTGTTTCCGAGGCATGGGAATGGAGAAGTCCTTTAATGTGACTGAACCCCAAATGCACCCTCAAAACACAATATTAACAGAGATGAGGATACTAATAGCCACAAAAATATCAGGAATGGGACACTGCAACACTGAAGAATTCTCGATTCCCACACGTGACATTGCCAGGGAATTGTTTCACAGTGAATTACACCTGGAAGGCACAGCCAAAGACAGCAGCCACCAGAGTCAATCTACACATGTGTTAATGAGCTGCAGTGTCACCACTGAATCCCCACCTTCCTGCAGGGAACTGACTCTCCCAACTATGGTGTGGCCTGCCACACACGTGCTATGGGGCTGAATCAAAACAAAGAATGACACACTTACTCTCCTGTGATGGCTTTTCCCTCCACTCTTTACCTGCCCACTAAATAAAACTTGTTCTGGAATCACAGCCGTAGCTGACACTTAGATCTGACCCTTGGTTTACAGAACAGCAGTCAATGAATTCACCAGTTTCTTCTCAAAAGGCTTTGACAGGACTTAACTGCTGTTGTTCTGTGTGGTATAGTTTACAACATCAAAGAGGTTAGGCAATTAAGAAAAACATTTCAAATCTGACCCAGCTCTGAGGCAAGCTCACTCAGTTCAGATCATTCCACAAACTACTGAAATCCTGTGTAGCACACCTGCAAGGAAAACAAAGCCTTCAGAAAGCTGTCGGTACCAACAGCGTGAACGAGGAACATACAGCAGCATGAAAACTTAGGAAGAGACATACTGAACAACTGTAGCACCAACTCATGAAGAAGAAACGCTGCCATCTGCTACACATGGCCTCATGTTTTGAGCATTTCAAAGCTAAAGCTCTGCATATGAGATGCAGTAAGGCTGTCACCCCACACTATACTAAAACAGTGCTAAATGACACTAAGTTCTATTGCTGTGCAGCTTCACAAGAGAAACTACTGCAGCTGCCTCACCGTGCAGAGCTAT
>NW_009940396.1:0-13160 GCF_000696875.1 Nestor notabilis | reverse complement strand
GCCCCCTCCCGCGGAGCGCATCGCTGGGTGATGACGGCGCTCCTGCCCTGTGAGGAACACGGCACCGCTCCCGCGGTGCTTGAGGCAAAAGGTGGCTCCTGTACACGCTCAGGAACCTTCGCCTTCCTCTGCTGTCAGCTCCAGTCGAGGCATTGACATCCCCATGGTCCTCCACAGGTCCTGGGCGTCTTGGTGCTGCTGTGATCCTCTAGCCAGGAAGTGAATCTCTTGCCTGTTTACATAAGTTTATAGCTGTTGCAATCAAGGCAAAGACTTTTTAGTAAGCAGTCAAAGGGTGGAAAGAAAGAGGTACATCTACTAAATCTCCTTTTTAAGTTGCTCTGTTTATAACCATTGTTCACTAGACAGTTTCACCTTTAAGATCATCAAGACCAACCATTCCCCAGCACTGCTATGGCCACCACTAAACCATGTCACTAAGGGCCTCATCTGCATGGTTTGGGAACAGTTCCAGGGTTTGCGACTCCACCACTTCCCTGGGCAGCCTCTTCCAATGCCTGACACCCCTTTGGGGAAGAAATTGTTCCTAATCTCCAGTCTAAACCTCCCCTGGCACAGTGTGAGGCTGTTTCCTCTTGTCCTGTCACTTGTTCCTGGAGAGCAGACACCAGCCACCTTCTGGCTCCATCCTCCTGTCAGGTAGTTGTAGCCATATCTATAGCTTTTGTTGTATGTGTTTTCTTGTATCTATTTCTTCTCTATGAATAGTGTCTGAAAAGTCTTTTATGTGTTCTTTTCTCTATCCGTACCACTATTCTGACAAGTCACACCTGTTACCTTTAGGTATTTCCATGATAGCAGCTAATAATTTAAGTGTGGACCTGTTGCAAAGAATTGGGTTCAAATTGACTAAAACATGGCCTGTATGTGAGTTACTGCTATCTTAGAAGTCTAGAAAATGAGTGACAAGGTGAAAATACATACTCGTTGTCTCTCACTCTCAAATTTTATTTCCGTCTATTGGAGGCAGTTTCTCATAGACTCATGCACCATCCTTGTCTCTAAATGGCACAGGTATGGCTGTTGTGGATGAAGTACTTGATGGGTAAGGACTGGGGCAGTCCCCAATATCAGTACAGACTGGGGGATGAATGGATTGAGAATAGCTTTGTAGAGAAGGACTTGGAGGTGTTGGTGGATGAAAAGCTGGACATGAGCTAACAATGTATGGTTGCAGCCTAGAAAGCCAGTTGTATCCTGACCTCCGTAAAAAGAAACGTGCCCATCAGGTCAAGGGAGGTGATTCTCCCCATCTACTCTATTCAGGTGACACCCCAGCTGGAGTACTGCATTCATCTTTGGGGCCCCTGACACAAGAGAGATGTGGACCTGCTCAAGCTAGTCCAGTGGAGGGCCATGAAAATTCTCAGAGGGCTGGAACACCTCTTCTATGAAGAAAGACTTAGAGAATTGGGGTTGTTGAGCCTGAGAAAGAGAAGGCTTATTGAAGAGACCTTATTGTGGCCTTTCAGTACTTAAAGAGAGCTTAGAAGAATGACAGACTTTTTTACTAAGGCCTGAAGTGACAGGACAAGGGGCAACGGTTTTAAACAGAAGGAAGGTATATTTAGATTGGACATAAGGAATAATTTTTTTTTATGGTGAGGGTGGTGAGGCACTGGAACAGATTGCCATGTAACTTGTGGATGCCCCATCCCTGGGAGGTTGGGTTGAACAGGACTTTGAGCAACCTGATCTAGTGAAAGATGCCCCTGCCCTTGGCAGGAGGGTTGTTCTAGGTGGTCTTCCAAACCAAACCATTTTGTGATTCTGTGATTCATCTGAGAAGCTTTGAAGAGTTGGTAAGAAGTTGCAATCTCTTTGTCTTCCCTGAAATGTTGAGTAGGGACTCCTTTACAGAAACGTTCTGTGGATAGGTTGAACTCAGTGATGTTACGGGTCTTTTCCAACCTAAATGATTCTCTGATCAACAGCTGTTGATTGCTGTGTTTGTTTTCCAAAATCCTTTCCCTCTCCATTGCATGTCTTAGTCTTCTGCAAGGCCGTAGATTTCCCATTTCCAGAATTGTCAATCTATAAAAATTCTGTGACAGGAATTCCTGTCATGAGATTTTATCAGGACGTGGTGTTTCTCTTCCCCATCTCCCCCAAATCAATGGTAGTTTCTAAACTGTTTAATACGTCTTGTGTTTTTATGTAACCACACATTTCTTTTAGCAACTGGTTTAACTGTATATTAAAGTATATTTTACAGTAGCCTACAGTTCTAAGGTGCTATTATAGCTCTGCTTTTAACGCTGTTTCTTGCTTTTAACATCTCTTGAAAACTTCTCTAATACAGTTGGTATATGTTCTTACCTAAGAGCACTTAAAACTTTTTGCTACCAGAAATCTGAAATTATTGTGCTAGTTCTGCCTCCAAAAAGAAAAAAAAAGAAAAAAAAAACCCAACGAAGAGATGACTTGCCTTATTGAAGTAGTGGAGGCCTCTGTTATTTCTATATTGCCTAACCCTCTTTGAGACTCTCTTAGATTTGAAAGGGGCTGCAATCTAAACTCAATCTAAGTTTGTTTCTAGGTATTGAGCATCTTGTCTATGTCTGTGATACTTATAAAAGTTAAACAGAGCATGAGAACAGAAACAGAAACCTCTGCGATTATCAATCAGGGTATGAGTATTGAGGAGAGGTGGCTTACTGCTACTTACTTTGGATCTAGCCTTTTTTTTGAAGCCATAGTTTCTATACATCTGTCTCTTCTGACTGGAATAAGTTTATTTCCAAGCAATACGTGTGAAAACATGCAAGCAAACTCTGATTTTTGTTATTTTTTAAAATGAATGTTGGACCTTTTCCTGTATGCTGGGATGCTACTAATGTGACTAAAATCTTTTGTGTGTGAGACTAATGAAAGGTGAAATTTTGCTCCAAATCATGGTAAGCTGTAGTCCACTACATCTGTTCACTTGTGGGTTATCTGAGAACTTCCTTGAAGTAACAAACTTCGAAAACAAAAACAACCCCAAAACACATAGTGAGGGTTGTCTGCCACATTTACCATCACACACATGTTTTTATGCATGTAACAGGTAGGAAGCCCATCATTCCCCTGCTCTGTATTCCTGTGTTACAGTCAGAGGGTATTTGTGTGTGGTTAGTGGTCTACATGCAGCTTCTCCCCTCCTTGTGTACTGATGAAGTTAGACTGCTTTGTATATACATGTTCTCTTTTTTGAAGCAAACTTTGTAAGTATCAGTTTAGTCTTTGGTAAGTAATTTATGATGTTTAGTTACTTCTACAGAGTTTAGGAGAAAAAGCTTAGATACTTGAGAGATCTTGAAATTTAGTAGAGAAATTTCTAGGAAAAATCTGTAACAAGAAGCTGAAGCTAGGTGCAAAGAGCCATCTTTAACCATTTGTGTAGTTAGCCTGCTGTGAGTCTCTTGAAATCCCAGCTTTTGATACCTTCCTGGAATGAGTGCTCTAGTAAAATACAGTTGAGTGAAGTGTAATGGGTAACTAATAGAAAGGAGTTGAGATTTGATGATCTAGTGGTTCTTCCTGCCTGCACGTTCCCTGAATTTGTACTTCAGAATGTTTGTTCTACTTAGCGATGTTCCTTCTCAGCACTTTATTATGTTTGTGAGGAAGCTATGGCTTCAGAAGGAGCTGAAGGATTCTGTTTATGTAATGTCTGTATCGTAATAGTGCACTTAGAGCTAATGTGGTTTGAGCGGTCTTAACGCTGCATCCATGTCTACATTCTGCAATCCCATGCCTGAACTCCTCTGTAAACCCAGCAGACAGCAGGCTCCATCAAGGATTCTTTCGTTTCTGCCCGGGATGGCCTTAGAAGGCCTTCCAACAACATAAATCTTGTTAAAGATTTATGTTGAAGTGAATTTGTGCTATGATGGAATGTGACTGCAGAGGCTCCCAGTGGTGGAGCTATCCTCTCTGTATTACTCCTTTTCTGAGACCAAACACTAAGTAGATGGCTTGTTTTTTTTTTTTTCCAGAATCAGTCAGGTGCACAGGTTTAGTTACTGGGTTTTTTGCTAGCAGCTGTGCCTCTGAGAAATTCATTACAGGGTCTGCTGAATTATGTGGAAGAACTCTATTTAAAATAATAATAAAATCTACCTCAATTTTCTTTTTTCCTTTTTTTGGTAGAACTAAGGAGTGAAAGCTCTCTGCTCTTTAGCCAGTTCTTGATTAAGGGCTTAAAGCTAATTTCCAGTGGTGCCCACTGCAGTTAGTTGGGCATCTCTGCACTTTCTGGTTGGAGCCCTTGATGACTTCTTTCTTTCTTTCACAAGTCCTCACGGTGTCTACAAACTAGTGTACTAGTCTCGTATTATCAATCTTTCTGTGTTTATGCAGGCTATCCACCTCACTTTTACGTTAATACCTGATCTTGCAGAGTGCTTGCATGCCTGTGCAGTAGTTTCTGTGATTTTTATTTTCTTTTTCCTTATTTGTAGACTCCAGCATGTCTCTCTTTGTGAATTTGATCCCTGTGACAAAAAGCTTCTTGTTCTTAGCTGAGTGAAAGAAGAGATAGTGGAGAGAGTTTGCTAATCTTTGAGAACTTTCAAGAATTCAAGTGATTACTGGAAGATAAACTTTCTTTACACTTGTCCTATAGTTTAGAAAGTGTGCTTACAGACAAAGTAACCAAATGTCTTCTTTCCAGGAGAAGGTTTCTCACAATCATAACACATAACATGTGTGGCAACACAGTTTCAATTGCCACTTAGGTTTTCAGGGGTGTTATCATTTTCCTCTGGAAACTTCTATAGACTTTTCTATAGACCTATAGCCAATGGCATTGAAAGAAATATATAAGACTGTAAAGTGAATTTCAGTTCACTTATTAAAATTATAGCTGAAGCTAGAGGTTGCTTTTTAGCATAGGACTTGCTGAATTTCAGCATTTCCTCACAAATACTGGCTTCTTGCAAGTATATTGGCCAATTGTCTTTAACTTTTTCTTTAGACATGATCTTTTGTCCTATTTCTTCTTGCTTTCTCTAAAACCAAATTCTTTGTTTGCATTGCTTCTCTATTTTTTGTGTGTGATACACTTGCAGCTTTAGAATGCCATTGTCTGCCTTTTCAAGTAGTTGAGTTTTAAGACTGCATTGTCTGTAGGAAAGTTTGAATGGCTGGGTGGAGTACAGATCTTTGAATTATTGATAGATTGCTCTGCTCAAATGAGAGGGGTTTGAAAAGTTGTTTGTTTTGTTTAGGTTTGTTTGTTTTAGTGATTCACACCTGTGATTTCTTTGTTCAGCTCTGTGGCTGCTTTCCAGTACCATTAACTCTGTATGTATGTGTGTATTACTTAAGGGATATAGTTTGAGGAGGAGTAGCTGCTTCTATCTGCATTCACTGCTCTCATCAGACCTCTGGAAAACAACTTATGATGTTTATTTTTCTGCCCTTTAGCCTGCAAACAGCTTCATCAGTTTCATGCATCAGATATATTGAGCTTGCTGTGACTTAATAAAGTCATACCATAATCACTTTTTGATGAAGATGTACACATACATAGGTAGCTGTGTATTTTAAGCCTGTCTGCTGTCATAATGGTTGCTCTTTGAGCAATTAAGTGTATCTATTAGTAATAAACTATGTGAATCTTTATTTTACTGACAGATACCTGTATTAAGTTATGTTTAATCACTTTAGGTACTGAAATTGTTTTACAGACTCTTAGGAAATAATCTGCTGAAGAAAATCCCACAGCAAGGAGTTCTGTTTGTAAAAGAGAAGCTGGACTTGAGATGAATAAAACATGAAAATCTGAATAAAATATGAAACCAATCTTGCTATGAAGCTATTGAATTGCCAGTGCAAATCTGTGTGTATAAAGAGCAGATAACTTTGTTCCATATCGTTAGTAGTGTAACAGGTTTAATAATCAGGATTTTTTTTTTTTTTAATGGAATTGTAGCCTTTCAGCTAGAAATCTAATGCTCTATCCCTGGCAATGTTCAGGGCCAGGTTGGATAGAGCTTTGGGCGACATGGTCTAGCATGAGGCATCCTGCCTATGGCAGGGGGGTTGGAACTAGATGATCTTAAGGTCATTTCCAACCCAGTCCATTCTGTGATTCTGTGTGTGTGACTTGTTAGGGCAGTATGGAAAAGACTGTAGTGCTTTAACTAGTCTTGCTACGATTGGTGTTGAAATGGAAGGTTTCTTAAAATTTCCCCATTACAGGAAAAACCCCTGCTACTTACTATTAATAATGTATCTGTTGTGGTTTTTTATTAGATTAAAGACTTGTTTTTAAATATTCAAGGTGTCTGTCCAGAAACTTTCACATGTGTTTCTTGGTCTCTAAATCTTGCCATCACCATTCCCTTATAGTACAGGACTAGAAGCACAGGTGGTCTTTTAAAAGCTGTAGTGTCAGAGGCAGGCAAATTGGAAAACAACAAATGGCAAAGTCTGTGATTTTCTTCTGTTATTTTGAGGTAAATCCCTATTCCAACATCATCAACCAAAAAAACCTCACCCAAACTTTTGGCTGTCTGAGTCAGTTCTTCTGGAGAAATGAAATTCCAGAGATTCGCTAGAGACTTCATACACATCTTTGTTGGATTTTGTAATTATGTCATCAGCTGACTGAAGACAGTAAACCCACTTGACTTCTCATTGTTTGGATCTTGATTCATGTGAATTTAATCTAAACCCTGTTGTGGTTTCACGTGGCAGGCAGCTAAACACCATGCTGCCGTTTCCTTGGTCCCTGTCCTCCTGCCCAGTGGGATGGGGGAGAGAATTGGGAGAGGGGCAAAAAAAGAGTATGATTTGAGATAAAGACAGTTTAATAGGACAGAAAAGGAAGGGAAAATAATAATAATAGTGATAAAAGAATTAGAACATACAAAACAAGTGATACGCAGGGCAATTGCTCACCACCTGCTGTCCTGTGCCAGCCAGTCCCTGAGCAGCAGCCCTCAGCCACCTTAGTTCATATGCTGAGCATGACACCACGTGGTCTGGGATATCCCTCTGGTCAGTTGGGGTCAGCTGTCCCGGATGTGTCCCCTCACAACTTCTTTGCACGCCAGCCTGCTCACTGGTGGGGTGAGAAGCAGGAAAGGCCAACTTGACTCTCTGTAAGCACTGCTCAGCTGTAACTGAAACACCTTTGTCTTATCAACATTATTATCATAGTAAATCCAAAACACAGCACCGTACCAGCTACTAGGAAGAAAATGAACTCCATCCCATCCAAAACAAGAGCAACCACCAAAACCACAGGAACAACAGAGATGAAACATTGCGCTTGAATCTTTTTGAAATACCGATAGGAAACAGTTTGCTCAGAAATCACAGAATTTTTAAAAAAACCTAAAACCCAGTAAATACAGCATTGCTTACATGGAAAATTGTGCGCTATCACTTAGTGTAAATAAACAATGTAATGCTCTGATTTTTAGATTTTTCACCAAGCATTAAGTTTACTGATAATCACAGTATAGAACATAGCATATACTGAAAAGTTAGCAGAAGCATCTGAATGAATAGTGCTCAATTGTCCAGAGACCAGCATTATTTTTTCTTCATCCAACTATGTATTTTCTTATTCAACACTCATTAAGATAGACATACTGTGATAAACTGCAAGAACCTAAACGTATAGCAAACAAGTCCTTTCAGTAAAGCTAAATGTCTTTATTTCCTGTAGATTTATGTTGCAGGTCTTCTCTTCAGTAAAACCCCTGCATTCCTGAGGTGCAGTACTGCCAGCTTGTACTTTAATTCCCTGCAGTTCTCTTTAGAAATGCCTCTTCCCTCATTCTCCAGGTCTCTGTTCCTTTGTGTTCACTGCTCTGGGCAGGAGGCAGTACCTGATATTCCTAATTCTGTGCAGGCAGACAAGAGGAAATACTTAAACACTGAGCTTTATGGTGGTCTGTTCCTCAGGAGAGTTGTTTGGGTGTTTGTTCTACCAGTCCCCAGTGTTTATGAAACCTGCTTGACTTGACATGCCTGAGACCTCTGTGAAATTTCTTTTAAGAAAACAAACCAAAAAAGTTCAAGGGCAGTCGCTAAGGGATAGAGTGGTGCAGGTGGACATAGAAGTTAATTTCAGAACATAATTTTCTTTAGAATATCAGGGTAATGCATCTAATGAGTGAGGAAGAACTGTAGGGGGAAATTCCTGTGGCCTTGTTGTTGTTGGATCTGGCTGTTTGTTGTTTTGAGTTTAAGACAACATCTATTTATGTTTGGGTTTTTTTGTGGGTTTTTTTTTTTGTTTTTTTACTGCTTCCTTACCTTTGTTTTTCCTATAGCTTGTACTGGAGTAGTTTACTTGGATCCATTCTCTTTATTATTTAACCTAGATACATGTCATAACTGATGAAGTACTTTGGTATCAACCCTTGATCCTTCACCTGATTTCAGTCCGTCATAGATGCTTAACCTGGAACTTTTAGGAATTTTGGTTTTAATTTGTAGCCCATGTTAAGTCACTATAACAACGTGCCAAAAATCTATGAGTTACTAGAAAAGCCCAGCTCTTGCCTAACTGCTGCTAGATGCACAGCTGAGGAATTAAAAAAAGGTAATACTTTCATTATTGTTTGGGATTACTTAATGCCAGTATTTGACTTTAATTGACCTTGCAGAATACTTTCTGAAATCTTGCAGGGTTCTGTAATGATGTGCATGATACTTAAGAATTACTCAGAAACACTTTCTCATACTTAGCTCTTCCCACCTTGCTCATCAGTTCAGTTTACACTGTCAATAGATGAACTATTAAATTATATTCTATGTGTATTTTCAAGTCCTTATTGTAAATGAAAGGTTGCTTAGTCTAAAAGTAGAACTATTCTTTCTGTGGGGCATTTAAGTCATGCAGATTTGTGACCTTATGTAGACTGGATGTTGTCATTTCTTCTCTGAAAGTGGAATGATACCCTTGCTCCTTTTGTAGGCCAGTATTGTTAAATACTGTTAAATATTAATGATTCTGTCTGAGCAGACTTTTTTTCCTGATTGCGTGAAGTACTGCTTTGTGTGAACTGGTTAATGTTTGCTGGTCTACAGTTGTATTTTGGTAGATTAGGACCAGTGGGTGGCATTTATATCACAAGACAGTAGAAAAATGGGCACTCAAAGAATGTAGCACATTCTGATTTCAGATTTCTCCTTTCCATAAATTCCTGGAGATTTTCATGCATTTAATAAATAATTAACTCCTAGTTTCTCCCAGGTGATTTTGTTCTTCAATTGTAAATATTAGTTAATTTGAGATGATTCAACACTTCAACTGTTTCTGCTTCTAGTGGACCTTTACCATTTTTCTGTTCCTTTCGTATATATTTGACCAGGTCAGCATCCTTGCTTTTTCCTTGGCTGAACCATTGCTGCATTACTCTACCATTTTCTCTGAAAGTTAACTGTTTAACCGGCTGATACAAAGCACAGGAGGAGTCTGATACATTCATTGTATACAAAACAGACTTAAAATGCAGAGTTGCTTAGGTGTTTGTTTTGTTGGTTGTTTGGTTTTTTTGTTTTTTTTTTTTGTTTGTTTTTCTGATATCAGGAAATGTAAAGATCCAAGTAGCTGACACAACACATTTACACTTGCTTTTCTTATGTACTTTTCCCTTCATGTTACTACAGTTATTCCTATATGAGAACAGAAATTTATCTGATATTTTCAAAGGGCACTTGACATGTCTTTAGGGTTATCATTTGATTGATTTTTCAGGCCAATAAATGGCAACATGACTATACTGTAGAGGCATTAATACTAAGCTGGCCTTATCTCAGTGTTACCAGGCTGTTAATCTTCCCAGAAAGCAGAGCTACTTGCATTAAAACAGTACTGTTCAGCAACAATATTAAAAATAGAATTATTGCATAAGGAAGGAGCAGTGGAGGGAGGTCACTGGTTCGTGATCTCTACATTAGTATCTATGATACACACTGGGATATGATGCTGATGTATCTGAGCTACCTTTGAACCTAAGCAGTGAAACTGTGTAAACTGGTTTAAAACCAGACCTAAAACCAACACACAAACTGGTAAAACCACTGTTGTGGATATCTAAGGAAAGATTTTCAGGTAGGATAATCCAGTTTGGTTGCCTAGTAAGAGAGTGTGCCTGGTGTACCTGGCTATATTGTTCCTGTGTGTGAGCTGAATTGTGACTTTTTTTCCAACTCCTGCAGCATTTCAGTCTATGGGAAAGAGCAGGGCCAGTTTAAGTGTGCTGATATTCTCTAAGAACTGAGGAGGCCTACGTGTCTCTCACATCAGCACAGAATAGGAAAGGCTTATTCACAAATTTAAGTGCAGTTATTTTGCAGGGTATATACAGGTACATTAATTTGATGTATAACTTTGATAAGGGGTAAGCTGGACTTTGCTGCCCTCTGGTTAAAAGTATGTTTAAGGATTATAGCATAATATCTGATCTAAGCACTTATGCCAGATTCAGCCATAGAAATGTAATCTCATGTCTAGCTTTTTAAAAATTTAATAGAACATTAACCCCCTGCTTAACTGAGAGAATTCTCCTTTTCTCTTTCAGCTGATGCAGCCCAACAGTTTCAGTATGCAGTGAGAGTTATTGGAAGCAACTTTGCTCCCACTGTTGAGCGGGATGAATTTCTTGTGGCAGAGAAAATCAAGAAAGAACGTAAGTGCATCTTTGTTTCTTTCTTAGACATAGGAATGGACGTTCTTCAAGAAGTTGATCTGATCAGTTTATTCCTCCAAAAATGGGACAACTCTCCCTCACAGATAGCTATCTGATCTGTTACTAATGCTGACTCCCTGAAAATCTCATTATGGAAATTCCATTAATTCCCCAGTGAGTATTCCTGATTGGCTATTTGTATTCACAGCTCACATTCTTCCGAGTGCTCATTTTAGACTTTCCCTTGCTCCAATTTACTTTGTATCTTGGACACCATGAAAATAAAGAACAATTAATACTGCATTCCTTTCCCTTTAATAATATTTGGACATTATGAATTCACAGTTCTTTTTAGAAGACTGATGTTTTAGTGATGTGCACTTTAGAAGCACTACACTTTGGCACAATTAACTTCAAGAGCACCTGTGTGAAACTTGCTAAATGAGCTTCCTGGGAATTGATGTTATTGTTTGTCGCTTATCTGATATTTCTTGCCTTTAGTTTCTCTACAAATTTTCTGCAACCGCCTTCTCAAACCAAAACACTAGACCCTGACAGTGTAAATTACATCGCAGTTACACGCCATTGTGTTCTATGCTGCTCTGCATCAAGTGTTGCACTGTGTGAGTCCAATGGCAATGTGATGCATTCTTCTTGAAAAGCTAAACAGCCAAATGCTGCTTTCAACAGATTATCTGCTTTACAGTACAATGTCCAGAAATAATTATTTGAAGTATGCTAATTAAATTAAAGCTTTATATTTGAGCTTTGAACATTCAGTCAGGGAGGCTGAAGCAGTTTATTCATGTTTCATCAGTTTAAAGTACATGTGTATTTTTCAGTAATGCAGAGCTTCCATGACTTGCTGATAAGCAAATAAGCCCATCAGAATTTCTCTAGGTGCAGCTCCAAACCACCAGAATCTACAGTATGCACTTCCTGCATGAGTTTCCACATGCTTTGGCTAGTCCTAGACAGCACACCATATATTCTTTGGTCTTACTGCCAGGAGTTTTGAAGAGGGCTATCTCCCTCGTCTTCCTTCTCCCCAGTTTCAGTTTGTAGGCTGACGTTAGTAGTCATGTAACAAGTGGCTGGATATATCATTCTTATTTTACACTTATTTTGGAGTTCATGTGCAGGAATTTGGCAAATACGTGCCATGTATTTGGCAAAGTGTTCTTAACAGTGGCTTTTGATGCTAAATAACACTTCTAACATTTAACAGCATTTCTTTTACTATTAAGGTTTCTTCAGATGTTTTTGTTTCAACTTTTTTTTTTTAAACATGGCTCTGATGTAACAATGCTTTTCTGAAGTCATCTTAAAGCTTGAAGGTGTTTTTCCTCTGAGCTGAGACTTCTTTTAGGTAACTGGCAGTGATTGAGACTATTATTTTTCTTAATATATAAAAGTTGTGTGGCCTTGGAATTCTGCTTGACTTTGAGCAAGTGGCACTACTACTTTTGTTTCTTGCCTTTATTGCTTAAAATAGGGACAATTACACTTAGTTTTGTGAAGGCCATGATGGCATTCTTTAACCTATTTAAGCAGATTCTTATCTGATTTCAGTTGTGTTTTAATTCCCTAAGCCTATAGAATGGCAGACTAGACTTTTAAAGGGCGCTTATTTAGAAAGTGTGTATTTTGTTTCCTCTAAGAAAACAGGTAATTGCATTGCATCACTTCTGATATAAGAATTTTCAGGGCTGGAATGCAGATAACATGAAAACAGGCAAAACTGTAGAAGTAAACAGAGTGAAGCAGTTAAGCATCATTAAGCTTTCTTGGGTATGTTTTCCAATTTGCCACAAATATATGATTTCAGACATGACTATTATACTTCTTTCAAATTTTTAATTTATATTTCTTTTTCTTTAATAGTTGTGCGACAAAGAAGAGAAGCAGATGCTGCTTTGTTTTCAGAACTCTACAGAAAGCTTGGTTCACAGGTAGTGTAATAAATGTATATAAAGTAAAGAAACTGAAGGCATACACATGTATCCTTCTGATGTTATAGAGTTGTTTTGGAGAGTGCTTGGGTATTTAACAATATTTTTTGCTGAGAGGATGGTTGAATACTGGAACAGGTTGCCCTGGAGAGCTGTGGAGTGTTCATCCTTGGAGACAGTCAAAACTTGACTGGACGCAATCTTGGGCAACCTGCTGTAGAAAATCCTGTTTTGAGCAGAGGAGTTGGACACGATGGTCTTCAGAGGTGCTTTCCAACCTCAACGATTTTGTAATTTGTTTGAAAAAGTTAACTTGTTTGTTTTTTTTTTTGGGGGGGTGGGGGTGGTTTTTTTGCGTGTGTGTGTGTGTTTTGGTATTTTTTATTTACTATGAGCTGTTTGCTATTAATTAGAAATCAGTTTGGAAGAGAATAAAACCATATTTCTAGTTTGCATCCAATTACACAAAGGGGCACTTCATATGAAGGACAGAACTCTAGAAAAATAGAAGTCTTCATGAGTGCGCCCTCAGCAAGTTTGCCGACGA
>NW_009940395.1:0-55275 GCF_000696875.1 Nestor notabilis | reverse complement strand
CAGGGGGGTGATGGAATGACCCTCCGCCAAAGGCGCAGGCTGTGGGGAGGCGGCGTGAGCGCACCGCTGGATCCAGCTCTGCCGCTCTCTAACCGGCCCCTCCGCCCCGAGGCATCCCACAGTGGACACTGAAGGGAACCGCGCAGCGAAAGGGTGGCAGTTGGTGATGCTGGGGTTTGCAGATCTCGACAGCCCTAGAGTAACTCCTCCACGCTCCGGACTGCGGCGAACAAAAAGCTCTTGAAAGCTGGGCTTTCTTGTTCACAAGATTTTCTCGTGTCTGCTGCATAAATTAAGTTGCTGTTTGCTTCAAAGAGTTTTGGAGCTGGAGTTGAAGAAGCAGGAGATAGTAACTTTTTCTCTTGGCTGGTAAGAGTTTGAAACGCCGCAATTACAGTTCTTTTGGAAAGTCTTTGATTGTTTTACTTCCTTTGCTGATGTGTGTCTGCATTAATCTCACCTTGGACTGAAATCTTTACCTGATATGCATGAAAAATCTTGATACTAAATACCTATTTACTACCTTTATACTTACAACTACTTTAAACGAATGCTTTTTATCAAAACAAAGTGGTCTAGTAGCATTTAATATGAGCAAGTGGCAAATTGATTCAATGTGTAGGTAGTTTCTTAACTGCTGTATAATCTCATTCAAGCACGTCTTCAGCATCAGGTGTAAGACAAGTAAGGTATGTTACCTGGAAGCTTTTTACAGTATAAGCAAAAGGATTTATTCCTTTATTTTTAGAAGTAAGCTTATTTATTAGTTCAGAAGGAAGATGCTTAAATCGTTTCTTAGTTTCCACAACTTGCAGTTGCAATCGTAATAAAAGAGGATGCTGAGAACCAAAGTTACCCGTGTTTGTGCTTTTGAAGGCATTGCATGCTATCCAAAACTTCTAAAGAGTGGCTGGGTAAATGTAACCCATTGGCATTGTACCATTGCAATAGGTCCTGTATTAACCAGCCCAATGCTTTAGAGTTTCTGATTCTTAAAAAATACTTTGAAAAAGAACTATTAGTATACTTTGCTTAAATGCAATTTGCATTGTCATTTTATTGTATTACTTATTCATATAACTAAGTACAGTGCAGTTCTGTGCTGAGGTTTCATCTAGCAAACTAATGTCTCCTAGAACTTGAGATGAGTGAGATTTATTGAACAGAAGGAGCAACATTTTTTGCCACAGTTTTGATGTTGAAGCACAAGATTGTTCATTATTTATGAGTAGTCTCATCAACTTTAATGGGATTAAGAGTCCTGGTGTGAATCACAAGTTCTGATCCTTTGAAAAGCTTTGTTAAAGTTTAGGTGAACCCTTGTTAACAATATATTTCACTATTTTCTAATTAATGATAGTCTGGATATGTGGAAGGACATGGATGATAAACTGTTTTACGTAATTTTACCAGCATGGATTTGGAACATTTTTTGGAAGTAGCAAAACCAGGGTTGAATTATGTAGTTCATTCTCAAGTTTTGCTGATTATTCCCTTTTTGAGATACTGGGATATAATGCATTCTGTAAGTGCTGTATATGAAAGTGAAGACACTGTAGAGATGCTTCTTTGGGGCACTAAATTATTATTGCCATTATTCCTGTAAAGTCAGGTATTTCAGCTAACAACTCAAAGCATATGGTGCTCAGAAAGAGCACAAATATTTCCTGGCTATGTGTAAATCTCCTTTCTCTCCTCCCTCAGCCCCGTATAAAACAGATATGCATGTTTTCTATCACCAGTGATGTTCCAACTTGTGTTTGCTCTCACTGTCTTTACAAAACTAGAAATAAATTCATAGCTGCCTAATTTTGTACAACTTCATGTATGGCAGCTTCTGAAAAATACGGGTTTATTCAACACAATGTAAATGTGATGAATGCTACCTAGCTGACAGTAATTTCCTTTTCTTTTTCTTTTCCTGCATGAGCCTTCTCAGAGCAGTTGGAGCACATGTGGTCAGACAAGACCTCATTTATTTCACAAAGGGGAAGAGTACAGGGGTTGTGGTCAGGGTGTAAAGTGAAGATGTTCTAGAAGTATGAAACAGAATAACAATGCGTAGCTCTATAGTGGAAGTTCCTGTCCCTAACTTGTTCCCTTTGTCTTTATCATTGCAGCAGCATAAGTACTTTCCCTTCTCTTGTTTCTTGCCCGTGGGGCACTGTCTCTGCTAAAGCCATCTGCCACTCCTTGTCATTTTATTGAATGCAGTTGACAGCTGCAGGTGGGAAACAGGGTGGTTAGAAGGGAGCTGAGATCCCATTCACTGGATTCCAGAGACCTCTGTTGGCAAGATAAGGTGATTATGTTTTCATCTGTCTCATCCAGAACTTCTGAGAGTACTGTTTTCCACTGTTACAGACAGCATGAAGAGTGGTCATCAAGTATGAATGCCAAATCAAATATGGGAAACTTGTAAGATCTAGGAAGGTTAAATGAGTTTGAAGTTGGGACCTTTCAGCCCTTCTAAAGTTTCCCTTAAAAGGTGGATGATGTTGACTTCAAAGTTTTGATGCTTACATGCATAAGAAACCCACTAGTAGGCCATAATTTAATCATGTCACTTTCAGTCTTGAGGTGATGTGGTTTTCATGGTGAAACTTTGTTTTTTTGGAGAGAAGGAAGAAATATTTTTCTGGCAGATTGACTTTGAAATAGAACAATGACTATAGCTCAGATGCGCAAATAAACGTAGAATTAAATTTTGGAGGACAGTGGATTCTAGGACTCTGGAAGATTGGAATTTCTTAATTCCACATTATATTTACTATGCCTTTGTAATTTATTGTTTGATATTGCCCTCTTTACACGTATGCATAGTAGGCCCCACACAACCTTAAAAGTATGCAGCTACATTTCTTAATGGGAGTTATGTATCTTGAGCTCAGTACATTACCAGTGATGATTGCTTTTCCTTGAGTATTTCAGGCAAGCATTTCACTGTTAACCTCAAAAAAAGATGCATTTGGAATGATTTACTGACCTCAAAAAACTGTGTCCCAACATTTCTTTCATTCAATAGAATTGAGGATAACCAAACTCAGCTTTGTAAATATCAGTAGCTGGACAAGAACAAATAGAATTTCTATTTGGTTACATGTATTTTAGAGGCAAAAACCTCTTCTAGTTACTACTTAAATGCACATGAGGTGAATGGCTTGTGTCCACCAAATATCAGTGTAATGCCATTTGATATCAAAAGAGAACAAATTTGCCCAATGGCAACCTATTATTAAGTGCTGCAGTGTCTGCTTTTTAAGTGGGGATTTTAACCAAACTGGAGATAGAAACAGAAAACAATTAGCTGGCATGGTTATGTCTCCTTTGGGACTTGCTTTCAACACAATGAATTCTGAATGCTAAATGTGCCTTAACTATTTGCATTATTTTATCAAAATGTTGTGAAAATAAACATTTTAATTTTTTGTGCTCTTAACAGTATTTTTTTTTATTGTACATCACTTAATTTCTTCCTTATATATAATAGCCACTTTATATTTTTCAGGGTTTTTTTGGTAGGAACTGGGACAACATGCACAACGATTGCATCGTACAATACCACAGGCGTTCATACACGTCTACTGAAATGATTTGCACATATTTTGGTGCTACTAAACCTACTGAAGTACACTGAAGTGTAAGGCCCATAGACCTGCAAGCATATTTTGGAAGATCTGTTGATTATAAAAGACAAATTATCTAGAACATACCTCATATTATAGAACTAAAACTATGAGATTGCATCATACATGTAACGATCAGTCACCAAATTTGAAGCTCAATAGAATGCGTAGATGAGTTGGAGAAGTCCATGATAGCTTAACAGCACTTCTAGAAGACCTGATTTTGGAAATTTACCCTGGGTTTTGGAACTCCTGATGTTTGAAGGTGTTGGATTTGGCAAGAGTTTCATAAAGACTGTAGATTTTTCTTTTAAATAGAAAATATTTCACAGGTGCAATAAAATTTGCACACCTAAGTCAACAAAATATGGTTTTAGCTCAGCATGCATCTCCGTATGCTTTCTATGTTCTGAAAGTCTTTGAGGTACATGCTTTAAGAAGATCATCATATAACGGAAATGACCACTCCAAAACTGAAATATGAGCTGTCAGCATGGCCAGGAACATGCTTGTTATTTTGTACTACCTTCTTGTTAGAAACTGGCATTTGTTTTTTAACACAATTGTAGCTCCAGAATATTACAAACACAAATAAATACATCATTAGCTTTGTTTCAGTACTGATTTTAATAAAAAGTACTGAATCTGCTGGCCAGTTATTCAGGCTGTTCTTAATTTTCATTATTTTTCAGTACTTCAGGTCGTCTGCTCAGAAAAAATACAGACTGTTTAGATTATGCCACAGCTCCATATTTTAGACTGTTAGGCTTAATACAGCTTGCCAATATTGTTTGCATTGATTCTACATGGAATATGGCATAAAAGTATACCATTATTACAATATTGCCTTTCTTTTTTGAAATGTCACATCTGTTTTCAGAAGCAAAAGTAAATCTTAAATTTTAAAATAAGCCATACTTTTAACCTTGTAAAGAATCGTATTTCTAAACTTTTGGTACTACTATATAGATGGTCATAATTACATTATGACTGTGTTTTATTTCTTTAACAGTATTATTATTAAGAAATATAATGACTAAATTCAGTGACTTGGAATAATCACTTGACATGCAGTTCTGAGCAACTCAGTTATATTTACAGCTTTATTTCACTTGCACAGTTATGTAGGGTTTTGCATCCTGTAGCTATTAGGAAAGCATATAAAGTATTTAAATTTTTCCCCTGAATACCATTATATGAAATCAAGAAGTCAATGGGGGGTTTTCTCTCAACTTCCTTTCATTTCAGCATAATTCTTTGAATTAATATTTAATAATTTTACATAATTTAGCTTTTAGACTTTTAGCTTTATTGTCTTGTCTTCTCTGAATCAAGTGAAGTCAAGCTTGTTTTGCAGAACTGCTTCTCTGTAATACCATAGAGTTGTTTATTGTATTACTACTCTTAGTTCTTTTTTGATCTTCTCATAATATTACCATTTATGAATTTCTCTAGCATTCCAAACTGTATAAAATTGACCAGCAGCAAGCTTAAGTCTTTCTTGATACTTTTTTCCAAGGCTACTGAGGTGCAAAGTCTCACAATTTGTCTTGTGTGTAATCTGGTTTTACTTAGCGGATCTTCAGTTACTATTCTGCCAGAAGATATATTATATGCAGTGTGTTTTTATGCATCTTGTTTCTTTCTAAACATAGATGAGAAACATTTCTTGGATCTTCTGAGTTCCCTTAACAGTATTTTTACAGTGTCTGTCTACTTTCTTTCTTCGCTGTTACTAGAAATAGTTTTGTTCTTACACTTTTTTGTTCTTATATTATTTATTTCTTTTTTTTTTTTTTTTGGCAGCTTTAACACTGCCATCTTCTCATGCCAATCTTGTGTACCTAATGACTTTTTAATTTGTTAACTCTTCTCTCCCATTTGTTCTACAGTATTTTTTGCATTTGCATGACCCTATATTTGGGTCATCCAATATTCTTTCTGAGATTTCCCATTTCATGTTTCTCTACTTCACCCCCTTCCCTTCCCCCCCCCAACCCCGTCTGAAAAAAGCAGCCTATGTTGAATACTCTATCTATACGTGTTTGTATTACTTGATGGTATGTCTTCTTTTTTTACCCATGTTGACATGCATATAATCTGGTAATTGTCATTGGCCCACAGACCATTACCATCACTAAGTGAGAAATAACCATAAAAAATGTAATCTTGGTTTTCCTATAGAGTGCTGCCTGACACACCTCTTTGCCTGTTCTGTTCTTCCTAGCAGCCCTTTTTACACTTCCAAATACAATTTATCTTAAGATATCAATTGTGCCACTGAAGTACACTTTCTTCTTACTGGAATTTGTTAAGTAGGATATTCATGCAGTAAAATGTGAAACTGTGTGTTAATTATAGTTCATGCACATTCTGGTTGTATGCATTTTGAAGTGTATTATACTTGTTATAGTTTCGTATTGTAAAGCGTTTTGTGATTGTTCTTAATATTTTTCTATACTATTTATAATCTGGGTTCCATCCTTGAACTTGTTAGTCTCTTCTACTTTTAAATGGTAACAGTTACTTATTTTGTCTTTTAAAACTGTATATAAATATCAATCCTTAAGCTCTGAAGTAGGCCAGAAATGTTTTAAATATTATTTTTCGTATCTAGCTGAAAGCAATGACATTATATTACTGTCATACAAGGTATGCAAATTTGGATCAAATTCAAATAGCATGTCATGTAAAATGGATTTGTTTATTCTTGTTATTGTTTCTATATAGTTTGGATTTCTAAACTAAAAGTTACACTTGCATTTCCAGATAACTGACAAAACCCAAAAGTAAGAAACTGGAAATTAACACAAAGACTCAAATAAATAAAAGGAAAGTAAACAGAGAAAAAAATGTTTTGTTGACCAAAGGCAGTATTTTTAACAATTGTGGTATCACAGTTCATTGATTTAATAATGCAAGAAAAGTAATCCCAAAATAGAACTTCCTTTCCATACCAGTTTCAAACAGTTGGTGCCTTTTTTTTTTCGTTACCACTTCTTAAAAAAATAAGCAAGGCTTTATGGACTGTTCTTTCTTCCTCTTCTGAGATTATGATTAAAAATTGTCTGAGGTAGGGTGTGATTTGGTTATGCTCTTTGAAATGTCTTCTATAATAGTCTTTGCCTACCCCCTACCAGATCATAAACAATCATGTTAACATATCTTTAGAAGTTAATATCCCTTAGGTAAGTGGTAGAAACAGTTCCTGTGTATGCCTCCAGTTCCTTGCAGAGTGAAGTAGAAGAGGTTAGCTTTGCCAGTAGGCAAACCCATTGCGCTCTACACTGCAACACAGAAGAAACATTCTCATAATCAGCTATGTCTTGGCTGATATGTGGCATATTTGAAGAAATTGATCTTTGCTGATCATGTGCTTACTTGGGCATCTAACAAGCAAGATAGATATGTTAAGGATGTTAGATGTTAGTTTTACAAATGTTGACAGTCTCTAGTCTAGACTGATAGTAGTCTCTTCTTTTGAGAATTAAGGGTATAGAAAATTTGTAAATATTGCCTTTTGTCTAAAAAAGAACATGATCTTTAAAGCATTTACTTACTGTTTAGCTTCCAGTAATCCATCTGACATACTTTAATGGCATTAACAGATATGTATTTTGACATGCTAAATGACATAAAGTACTGTGTTTCATATCACTTTTTCAATTTTAACATTGTGAAATATAATGATTTTTTTTTTCCTAGGGGGAAAAGTTTAATTGTTAGAAATGGATGCTAAAGGATTACAAGGAGAAGATAAACTGAAGATGCTCATAATTTTACTAGCATATTTGGTAAGTTAAAAATTAATATTTATTTTTCCCCAGGATGAATGTTGGAAATATTATGTAGGACACAGGAATGGTGTTTTATTTTACACATTAATGCTAGCACTAGAAGTCTTAAACTGATAGATGCAGATGATCACATACACATTTCATCTATTAAAAGTGAGCTTGCTCAACTGATTTGTATCATTTCTTGCTGCTCCTCCCATGCAATTAAAAAATTTTACCTTGTAAGCCTCTTAATGGAAGAAGGACAGAAAATGTGGGTCAATATGAAGGTGATACTGCTTCACTTCAGAGGGATGGCAGGAATTTTAGCTAATTTTCAGTGACCATCTCTTAATACAGTATGCTATATACACAGTTTAGCACTTTGGAGTATTCCGAAGTTGGAATAGCAGAACATAACATAGCATAGCACACAATTGCATTGCCTACTAAGCATACTTCAGCTCTGACTTGCAGAGACAAGCTCTAGAACTAAGGGTAATTAATGCTTCATAGCTATCAGAAAGGCTTTGGTCTTTCAGAAAATTCACAAAATAAGAATTTAGTAGCAATTGTGGAAAACACTTTCTCTGATGGAAGCCTGTATGTAGACATTTAATTCATAATGCTATTGAGGGAGCTCACAGGGTTTGCTAATGTTCCTGGGTAGGATTCCAGTGATTATACTGAGAGTTTGCATGGCTGATGTTACTGCTTATGGTATTTTTCATAACCCTAGTTTCTGGTTTGGTCAGGTAATGTACTTAAATGTCTTTGAAGGCAGAAATTGGATGCTCTCTTGTTTAACCCATTAAATACAAAGTGATAGTAAAATTTAGAATAAACAGTGTTCATACAGGTTTGGGTTTTTGTTAAAGTTTCCAAAAGGTTTGAGTGACCTTTTAAAATCTATAAATATTTACATTTACAGGACTAGGTTTTAGCTATTTATTCAATTGTAATAGCATCATTGAAAAATTAAAAAGTCACAGATAAATGAAACACAGCAATATAATGTGATGTAGCTTCCTGTCAGGAAAACTGTAGCTTTAGTAAATGGTCATGTGCATTTTTTGTAATGCTGATTAAGGTGAGGAATTTAAACTCATGTTCAAACAATTAAGTGTTTTAACATTCCACAGGTATCAAATATCAAGCAGGTCTTCTAAAAATTGTATAATCATTACAAGTCAGTGAGTACTGAGACCTTTTAAAATTCAGGCCTCTATCTTATTTTTAAGATAGAAAAATGAATTTATTTTTCTGGGATAGAGTTCATATAAATTACATGTTAATAACAGATTAGTTGTATTTTGAGTTTACTGGCTTTTTTTTTTTTTTTTTTTTTTTTTTTAAGCTAAATAGGGTAATCTGTGAGACTGGAGATTGCAGAGAGCAAGAATTTAGGGACCACACTGGAAACTGTATCCTCTGCAAACAGTGTGGACCTGGAATGGAACTCTCAAAGGTAAGCAAATCATGCGGTCTTGAATTTACAATTATTGCACTTACGTATGTGGTTAAAGTAATAGATATCTGTACTTATGAGGAAATAGTTTTTTTTATTTTGGTGTTTGAACATTGTACAGTTTTTCAAGAACCATGTTTTCTGGTTCTCTTTATATAAAATGCTCATTTCAGAAAATGATGATGCTATTAATAGAGTAGGCGGTACCATTAGAGGATCTGGGTATGGACTCTCAAAATGATATTTTTTTATTTTCTTTAAAGGTGAGTTAGTGTTACAAAGGAGGGGTGGGAACTACAGGGAATTAAGACTGAATAATCTCACTGTGTGAAGCAAAGTATGAAAAATGAATTTCAAACTAGTAATTTGTACAGACCACTGAAATGGGGGGTGGGGGCTTGGTGCTGACTTTCAGAATCAGTTCTGTATTTTAGGTTTAATTGCTGCTATAGACAATGTTTAAATACTTTCTCTACAACAACTTGTCTTAACAGAATGGTTTATAACAAAATGAATGGCATAAGCACAAAAATACAGAGTAGGATTCACTTGAGAACTGAGATACTTCCTTAGAATGGCTGGGAGATAGGTGATCTGTTTTCACCAGCTCAGTGGCTGGAGCACTTTTGGAAGCGAAATGCAAGTGAGGATCAATTTCTTTGTTTTGCAACTTTTTAAAAATGCTATAAATGGAATCTATATCTTTATGCTGTTTAAAGTAGTTGAGAAAGTTGAGGCCAGGAAAATACACGGTAATATGATGAAAGCACTTAAGCCCTTGTTAGTATTATAAAGAAGGAATGATTGCTATTGTGAGTCCTGTGTAAATGTTTTTTTTTCTTTTAGAACAACTGCATCTCTTCCAAAAGAAAATCCCCTAAAAGTTTCAGAATTGGCAAAGTATTTTAGGAGTGCATAAATTAATAAATAGAGATGAATGGTGACTGAGGTTATGGAC
This sequence comes from Nestor notabilis, assembly GCF_000696875.1. Classification (NCBI taxonomy): domain Eukaryota; kingdom Metazoa; phylum Chordata; class Aves; order Psittaciformes; family Psittacidae; genus Nestor; species Nestor notabilis. Next base: position 45,447 of record NW_009940395.1, on the reverse strand, counting down.
TGTGATTCAGTAGAACTAGAAAGTTAACTTGGCAAAATTTCCCGCAAAATTTCCAGCACAATTGCAAGTCTAAATGTAAGTCATGAGGGGGATCGTACTTGCTTTCAGCACAGAGAGAATAGGTGCTGTGTATGAGCAAGGATAGAAAACAATGAAGGAAGATACAGCTGAACCAGGAGGGAGGGATGTGGTGGGATTTGCTAACTCGATCAGTAGAGGTGAGAGATGACAGAATGAGTTGCACTTCATGGGGAGACTGGATGTTTTGGGGGAGCAGGTGTGTTATGTGAGAGGTGTGAAGATGGTCAGGCAAAAGAGTGCAGGCTGCTCTTATGAATGGTGAGCTGACTTGTGAAGTCTCATGCATAGACTTAAGATTCTTTCTTCAGTGTCCAGCTCCTATACCTACATCTTGCCCATTGGTAGAGTGTAGAACTGTGGCCCAGACGTAACTGTGCAGTGTGATTGATACCTCATAGGTGGGGCCATAAAGCAAGAAACAAGTAGCTGCCCTCCCCTTTGCATATAGAAGGGCAAACTCTGTTTTATGCTTTTAATGATAGTGTAAAAAGGATGATAAAGGTAGAATTTAGGGTGTTATTTAGGAGTGAAATTTAATTTTCAGGGCTGCTTTTGTAGGCAAGTATGTTGTGTAGATCCAAGGGGGGATTTTCAGTGTTATTTTTGAAAATTTTTTAACATGAAACATTGCTAAGTCTTGTGTGTATGTGTGTTTAAACAACAGGGGAAAAGAAGCTTTCAGTTTGTGGCTTTGTATTTCTTACTATATTCAGCTATGAAAAAAAGCACAAGTTAAGTATTGTGGTTTGTGTGTGGTTTGAAGAGATTTACTGAGAGTGACACATTTTCCCTGTCTCTCCACCCCCTGTAGCTAGTGTTCAGTGTGTTAACAGAAACATTCAGTTTCATGCTTTAGTGAAGGCTGCTTTCTATCTTAGGCAGTATTAGTTAAGATTTACTCATACAAACAGAAATTTCGAAGTACAGATTTGAAGATGACTAATGGTATGGATGGGATTTTGTTTGGAAGTTTTGGGGTTTTTCCCAGACTGGCCTTAAATTAGTGGACTGAAAAGTTCCAGGGTCTTTAATTTATAAAGGCATTTTATAAGTGGTCCTAGAGCAGTAATATATGCATTGATACAGCATACTTATCTAGGTGGCAAATAGAAAACAAAAGCACGAAAACTAATGCCCTCAGTAATTAAACTTTCAATTTAATAAAGAAATGCTAAACTGAAATAGGAAAGTTATAGTTTGCAACAGTACACTATTAAAGTTATGAGTTTACTTTAACTATTTTTGTTTACAATCTCATAGTCCTGATCCTTAAGACTAGTTTTTCTGAAAAACATGAATGCTTAATACATGTCGATGTGTAAGCAATTCCTTCTCTTGGGCACAAATAGGCTTTCAAATACTTTTTTTTTTTTTTTTTTTTGCTACTACACTAAACTGAAATAACTAAATGATTTTGCTCAAGCCTAAATGTGAGTGAAGCATAATTTCCTTTATAAATATAAGTAAAATTTTATGTGAATCATAGCAAAGGATGTGATGTTGTGGCTGTTACTAAAATGCAGTTGAAAGTAATCTTGCTGAACTACAGCTTGAAGCAGCAAAGTATGGAAGTCAAAGGTCAGAATGCAAAGGGAATAGGGATTTAATGATATACTTGAAGTAATTTGCAGCACAGGGGGAGTTTTGTTTGCTTGGTGTTTTTTACATGTGAGAAAGCAATGATGTAATTATGCTGTAGTTTAATAACAGTTTCTTAATAACAACGTGTCTGTTTTCTTATCAAATGTTTAGTGCTCATGGGTAAAACTTGATACATTGTTGGATGTGGGACCATGACTGTATGTCTAAGTATATAGTAAAATACAATGTTAGCAGTGGGGTCCTTGGTTTGGGTTCCCCTCAAAGTGTTTTAAGCAATTGACTGACAGGTTTCTTTTTTATGTTAGTAACAAAACCCCTCAACCTATATTGTTGACTACAAAAGGCAAACTATTGGGTCATGCAGCAGTGGACTGTGTGAATGGCTAATGTAAACGTATGTCCCTATTTCCTTCCCTGAAATCTCAGTTCAGGTAAAACTTCTACTGCTGAGTAAGCTGAAGCTGACAGGTCCGATGTCAAGGACCCTTTCTTTGCTCTTATTTATGAAAAACTATTTCATGTTAGTTACAATCTAAAACTGTAGATTTCTTTCTTGTTATTAGTGACTTAGAAAAATATGAACTGTGTTACTTTCAAAAGCCAAGTACAGTTAGTAGGCTAAACACTATGAAAGGAAAACTGGAGTTCTCAAGACAAAAATTAAGATAAATACTGTGGTACAGATGGGTACTATGATTAAATGCCTTGCCACTGAATTGATCAGCAGTCAACATGTGCATGTATTTTCTTCCTTTTGCCTTTATTTAAACTGAGTACATGATGTTACATAAATCAAAACTAACACATTGTTACCTAAATGTGGTATATGTGGGTTTTACTTAAACTTCAGTGGGATTTTTATTGTGGATTTATAAAACCCAGTTAAGTAAATAGTCATTACTTGTCCTTACACTTACGGGAAGACACAGTGACACCTGAAGATCAGACTTAAGAATTTAACATAGGCTGCACAGGTGACAATCTATGGTTAAAGCCTAATCAAATCAGGTCCTGTGTGACAGTCCAGTCAGTTCCCATGTTGCCAGATACACTCAGATATAACACGGACTTGCATCAACAGGATTCCTTCTGACCTGGCCTGTTCTACAGTTCCATGAGGAGAATTTCATTTGAGTTGCAAATTAGTGCTCAGTCTATTGGATTGACCTTCCTGTCTGCATAGATAAGCAATTTCAGACACCCTTTACAGCATGAAACAAAAAAACCCAACAAACAAAAACCAACCAAACAACAACAAAAAAAAACCCAAACAACCCAGCCTTATTTCATGTAACTGGTTCTAAATTTAAACTATTCTGTTCAGCCCTTCCTGTCATGGTTTAGGGGGACTCTCTTTTTCAAGAACATTTTTAAAGTAACTTTTCCCTAAAATAAGAGAAAACAGTACTCTCACTTTTCCTGTCAGATTCCCTATCAAATGTAGTAACAGCAGCACTTTTAAAGCTGCAGTAGCTTAAAATTTAAATCCATCAATTACTTGTTGATTGTATTTTTTTATAAAGTACTCTTAACATATTGTCATCGTAAGAGGGCCAGCTTTGTTATGGTATCAACAGTTTAGCACTGATGAGTAAGGGAGTGAAAGCTGCTTCCCCTGTTTGTTTGCTTCTACTTATTTTTTGTTTTGATTTCGGTGTTGGGTTTGTTTTTAATAAACTCTATAGCCTTTTCTTCTCATAAACATGAGTCCTTCCTTGGCAATGTTTATGAAGCCATTGAACCACTGAAATAGCTTCATTTTGAGTGTATGGGGATTTTGTTTGGGGGTTGGCTATTTTTTGGTGGTTTTTTTGTTTTGTTTTGTTTTTAAAAGCTGTGCTTTCTCTGGCGTGGGAGATTGTATCATTTCAGAAAGAAGTGTTTGCTTTGTGTGGCTCAGCATTATTTCATTTCTGAATCATTTATTAGAGGGCAAAGAATCATGAAATAAAGCAGTTTAATGTCTTCCATTCTTTAAATGACTTCAAGTCACTAGTGCCTGAATAGTCATTGATGTGGCTTGATAGTAAGAGCCTTTTTGTCTCATCTTATCAGTAATGTGTTTCTGTAAAAATCATACCTTATGTATGATTCAAATTTATACAAATCACAAGTAATGCAGAAAATACAGACTGGGATAGTTTGGATTTCAATGTTTTTCTCAAAATGTTCAGTACAGAAACGAGAGTCCTTCCAGTCCTTTCAGCATAATTTGCTTTTTAATAAATAAATAATTAAATCCATAACTGTCTTTAGCTTCCATGTATTTTATAATATATATATGTATGAAAAAGCTCAGCCTCATCAAGCTTACACTGCAGCTCAGAACTTTAACTGTAATTCTAGATTGTTTTGTCAACAGACCACATCTGAGGCTGTAGTTCAGTAACACAGAAATAACAGTTTTGGCAATAGCAAGTTCTTTCCACAGTGCCCTACCTGCTGACAGAGTAGATTTTTAGGCTGTACTATAGAACAGATCACTGAACTCGTCATTTTTAACCTGGATCAATCTCATAGACAGACTTTCAGCTCAGCCTCATCACCAGTTCTATCAGTATAATTAAGGAAAAGTTATGACGGGGGGCGGGGGGGGAAGCAGAGATGAAAGGGAGAGGAGTGCCTTCAACCAGCATTGCCACCAAATACAAGATAAATACTGTCACCAAGAGACTGCTGCTGTACAGAGAGCCTCTGGGAAAGAGGAGTTTGATGGCTGCTGAGGCAGCCTATATGTTATTGGTTGCTTCCTTGCACCGGGTATATGATGAAGAAAATGGAGACCTGCATGTTAGCTTGGAAAACGAATGGTGAATTAAACAGCAAGGTACTGTTTGAAGCTACTCCTGAATGTAACAGTCCTCATACAGAACACCAAAGGTGGTGTGCCGTGTCTGACATGTTCTGGCGAAGTTATGAGAGCAGCTGGTAACACATTTAGCACTCACTCTGTAACTTTACAAAGCAAGAGAGCTGCTTCTGAGGAAACCTGACATATCTCGGTTCAGGAGAGGCTAATGTGTTTCGGGGTGAGTCTCCTGGAAGCTAGAGCAGCCGCGGGTAGGCATGTCAAATTTACTGAGAATGAAACTTTTCTAATACTGACTTTGCACTTAGCCACGGGAGCTATATCTGACGTTTACAGCACACTGTTGAAGCCTGTCCTGCTCAGAGACTTCTGCTGATAGATACAGCTGATTATTACTAGATGAGGCTGATCCACAGTCTAAGATACTTTTGGAAGTTAAAACTGTATGCTATTTAATAAGGCCATATACTCAAAGGTATTACTAAAAGCTTTGTTTTCCGGCACCAGTGTAGTGCTGCAACCTGTTATATGATCTGACATCAGTTAAAAGTGTCTTAATAGCTGGAAGACTTTCTTGAGAATACCCAAGTATTCTTGTAATCATCATGGCCTAAGTGGAACTTCTCTGTGTTGTACTGTCTAGGGACTTACGTAGGTTGTGGTTAATCAGTGGAACTAGAAACAAATTCTAAAATGTACTTGCAGATTACAATCTTAATGATGCCTGAAAGCATTCTTTTAATGAAATTTAAGGTTATTTTAATTGTAAGAATGTTTAAAATCTAATTTACTGTTCATTTACTTTCTGTGTTGCATTCAACTTTTAGGGAAAAACCATACCACTTAACTCTATTACCCTTTGTAGTCTGCTATACTTTTGGTTGTTCTGTCTGAATCAGGTTTTGGGTAGTATATACTAAAAGAAAATGTTAACAATGCCAAGGTAGTACTTCAAGAGGTGTCTGTATTATTGTATGCTTTTAGTATTTTTAGCTTGAAATTAAGTTATGAGTTTAGTTAACTAGGTTGCTCCACATTCCTGGCTGGCCTTAATGAGTCATCTCACTTGATACCTTAGTGAAACCCACTTCGGAACAAAGTTTTTCTGGGGATACATGCATTAAAGGCAATGAGATGTCACAATACTGGGATAGTGGAAGCTCTATAAAGAAAATAGAAGTGCATTTAAATTCTGAGGATTTTTTTTTAATTAGTTTTAATGTAGTTTTCTAAACAAGTGTTTGGGTTTTCATGGCTTGTACTGTGTATCATTTGAGAGAGAAATATTTCACCGATGTTAGCTGGTACCATTGATGGTAGCATTGAAAAGGGGAAGTGGAAAGGCAAGAGTGGGCTAAGTGTTCTTCACAGTATACTTCACAATAGAAGGAATAAATATAACATATATTTACTTTTCTTCTTCTTTTTTCCTAGCACAAAAATAAAAAATGGGTTTTTGAAATCTAGCTAATTAAAGTTACAAGTTTCATTTCTCTTCTCTGCAGTCCTGAGGTGAACTGCCACAGGAGACAAGCAGTCTTTTAAAAATATGAGTGGGAGTATAGAAGAGGTGAGGGGAGTTGGGAACTATTCAGATCTCATCAGCCATATAACTTGACAGCTTCATAAATAGAGCACTAAGAAAACTGGTGCACATCAGTTTTGCACATGTACAGATAAAAGATGAACAGTCAATTGTTTGTGTCTTTGCTGGACTGCTGAATTATAAAGACCAGGATTTCAAAGGGTTTGAATCCATCGTCTAAATCATATCCTTCAGTTTGGGAATGTGGTTAATTATGAGTACACAGCTGTTTGAAGTTCTGCCTGGTTTACAAGCTTAAATATTTAGTTGCACCTGCCAGGCAGTTAACTACCTCAAATATTATGTGAACATAAAAAGCACATACATAAAGTTGTAGTTGTTGTGGATTATATCTGCAGAATTCCTGGCAAGGATTTAGAAGCCATCTTTGAAAACACTGGAGACCATAAATTCCTTGGGCAGAAGACTTCTTCGTGTTGCATCCACCATTTTTATAGCTTTAGAGCAAACCATTCTGCTTTACAAAGGACCACTAAGATATGTCCATACACCCAGCTATAGCAAAGCAGATCTGATACAGCTAGAAACAACTTACTCAAGCTTTGGTAGTTTGGGCCAGTGAGTTGAAGACATTTAATTCTAACTTTGATTCCTGGTGTTTGCTTGGTTTTGATCAGAAACTTCAAAGGTAGTCTGGAAAGCAAAACTTATAATTAAGTTAATTTAGGCTTTATATGTGAAAGTTTACTAGGACTTGGGAGGGACTGATTCCAAATGATTTATCAAGAGATCCAAATATATATGGTTGACTGAGCTATATAATATATCCTATAACACTACTATTTAGATTATCTAAATAGAAAGAATAAAGAGTAGGTATTTAGAAAGAATGTGTTCAGGAATAATGAGATTTAATGAAAAAGTCTAAATAGATTTAGGAAGAGCAAAATCTCCTAATAGAAGTTAGTCTCATTCCAGTCCCCGGTGGTAATGATATAGATTTGTATATAGTCTTATAATCATATAGCTTTGTATATAGTCTTACAATTGCATAAATGAAATTGAGTGTAAAACTGAACACAATGAGATATTTTTAGGTGTTAAAAAAGAGAACTGTTAGAACTCCCATTGTTTTGGCTTTGACTCCTAAAAGAAAACTGTTATGGTTTAAACTGGTAGGTTTGAAATAAAATGGGACAAAATGTTCTGTGTCTGAGGTAAATTAGAAAAAAATAAAAGGAAATATTTTTATTCCTTTTGCCTATCAGCTTTATTAGGGTCTGTATCTAGCAGTAGGACTGTGCTCTGCAGTGTATGAAACTGTAGTATGCTTTTTTTGGGTGTGACTAACTCAAATGATTTGACTGTCTGCCTCTTTTTTAATTCCTAGGTCTAAATACATAGGAAGAAGACTATTTTTTGTGCCTGTTTGTAGCTGCTTTCTTAGAATTGTTCATTTTCTGAGTACTTGAGTGCTTGTTGCTCTTCAGACAACAGTAAAGATACTCTTAACAAAAAAGGAAAAAATTCTTAGAATGTCCAGTAAAATGCATCTGAAGGTGTTTATTGTTAGTCTACCATTGCAAATTAGATGTACTATAAAATATATACTGGCCATCACAGAGCTTGTCCCATAGATGCTTTCTCAGTGTAAAACCTTGGAGAATCCTGAGTGCATTTCTAAGGTTCAAAGCTTTTTTACTGCAGTAGTTTTGCTTCAGTGAACAACTTTGGAGAAAGTTGTTTATATGCATCAACCATGGACATGTGGAGGAAACTGGTGGAAACCTCTTAAGTTACCCAGTTGAAGATTACCTGTAGTTTTCCCACTGGGAAGATGCCCTATTCTTCCATGAGACCACATACTGGAGAATGAGGTCCCCACCTTTCCTACCTACTCTGTTCTTAAGAAGTCCTTTTCAGCAATTCCTTGTGTTCCTCTTACTGTTTTGCAGTGTGTACTAATTCATCAAATCTAACACCAAAATACTGCAAAAAATTAGTAGGAAATGCAGATGAGAAAAAGGAATAGCAACTTTTAGTAACTTGATAACTCTGAGAAATAGTGACATAAAAATCAAATAGATTGATAGTTCTTGATTATCAGTTTGTAGAATTCAGTCCCCACACTCTTACTTATTGTTGGGTGAAGTGTTTCATGTCCTTTTGTAAATGAATGGAAATAATTTCTTTAAACAGCTAAATCTGGGAAAAATAGCCAATCATAATGATATTCCTTGCATAGTAAAATATCATGCCTCCCTGTGATCCACAGAGCTATTAAACTTGCTTCCAACAGTTTGAGAACTGTTAGACCTGGAGTGGACTGAGTTTCTGAAATTCTTAGTGGCTAAGCAACGTTTCATGCCTCTCTGATGGTAATTAACCAGCTCTGTTTTATTTGGTAACAGAAATTCTAAGCCTTTGAAGATCAGTACACTCTCTTCGGCAATTAACTTTGTTCACCTTAGCTATGAACCTTGATATCAAAGTGCTTCTTTGCTGTTTTTGTAACCGAGTAAGTGCCTTTATACTTCACTTGTCCCAGTTTCTGCACTTTCACATGACTGACCTAATTAAAAAACAGACAGCTCAATAATTCTACCATAAGCTAGTTATAATGAAACTGTGGGAGTCCTTGAAACCCTTTATCATTCAAATACACAGTGGTTTCATGAATAAAGTGGATGACTAAGTATTACTTATAGAAGTAAGAGAGATTATTAGCAGTGGAAGACACATTTGAACTTGCTGAAAGGATGGCTTTTGTCTCTAGAAAGACCTACTCTCAGTAATAATTACACTAGGTCTTCATTTTATTCCAGCATTCTCTTGTTGTTCATGCTTTCAGTGACTGAATAGCTTGCTACTGCTTGTTAATCCCTACAGGAATGCGGCTTTGGATATGGGGAGGATGCTCAGTGCATGACATGCAGGCCAAACAGATTCAAGGAAGACTGGGGCTTTCAGAAGTGCAAGCCTTGTCTGGATTGTGCATTAGTTAACCGGTTTCAGAAGGCCAACTGTTCTGCCACCAGCAATGCACTATGTGGAGACTGTTTACCAGGGTAAGTCTGTTTCTGAAGATGAGACTTGAATAAATTCAAAACTAATTTGCATTAACATTTGCTTATTCATGTTTTCAAGATGAATGTTTGTATTCTTTATGTATTTACGAAGGTCCTAGGTTCTAATCTTGGCCTTGCCAACAATTTGTTGTAAGATCTGAGCATGTATTTTTCAGAATTGCAGTTTTAATTCTCATCTATAAAAATGGTTTGATGATTACCTACTGTAATCTGTAAGATCTGTAAGACTACTGTCTACACAGTGCATGAGCAAAGTACTTCAAAATATTGAGTGTTGCTGGGGACATACTTCATTGCTATAAAGAATTAACCATTTGGAAGCGTATACAGTTATCTTCTTGCAGACTGATCACATTATTTGTTTGCCTTTTTTACCTTTCCTTAGGTAAACGCCTAATAATTCTCATGCCTATATATTTTTTTAGGTCAAAAGTAATGGCTGTGGTTTATGCTTCTGAATTTTCTTCACCATATTGGTAAAATCATAGAGCATGATACTGCCTAAGAATCATAAATGGATCTGAAAGAATTCAGATCAATTCTACTGTTATAAATACCTGCCCCTACCATGAATTTGTTAAAAGGCATTTCTGATAGTTTTGAACTATGAATTGGTTTAATTCATAGGAGTAGGTTATGTGAACTGATTTGGAATTGTAACAGCCTTTGTATTTCAGAGTATATATTTCAGAGATGCTTAGTTCATACATTTGTTTCCTATATAAATCTCAGCCATTTGATTGTGTTTATGTTTGGATACTTTTTTTTTTATACCAGCTATCAAATACTTGAACACTGTTGAAGCTCCTACAGTTATTCCCCTCAAACCAGAAGTAAGGTCTTTTCATTTAAAAACACTTAGTAAAGCTTTGGTAACATGTTAGTTTTAGTCATGGTATAAGAAGGCACAACTGCAGGTGTTAGATGTTACTCACAACCACTTTTGATACTACGTGAAGCTTCATGGTGGATTGATTTATGCTCTTACTGCATATTAACAAGTATGTGTTATAGAGCTTATTTGGCTGTCAGTAGGAAGATTTTTCTTCTTACAGTGTAAACAATATAGGCTAAATTTTGGAAAAACAAGAAAGGAACAAAAAGAAGCCAGAATAAAATATGAATGTAGGGGGACCTGAGAATGCTTTTCACTAATCTGGTCTAGAATGTGTTCTAGATATATCTGTTGAGTATGTGTTAAAATGAGAGCTATTTCCACAACCTGCTTTTACTGGCAGCAAAGTTGGAAACATGAGGAGAAAGGGAGTCATGGCTAGGAGAGTCGCATGTTACCCAGTCTGGAAGTTTTGGGGAACAGAACTGTAGAACATACCACCACTCATACCTGTCCATCAGTTTAGATGCTGCTTAAGCATCCCTGTAGTTGGTAAGCTCTTCAAACATAAACTCAATAGTAAAGTTCTTGCAGGGTCTTTAGAATAAAATGTGTCCTTGGGTATGACAGACTTTTTTTTTTTTCTTTTATGTTTTTGTATTAATTTCATTAGAAATCAGTATCTGGCTAGTTTGTTTGCTCTACAGTTTTCTTTTATTGTTCATCTGTTACTGCCTGTAGCCTCCCATTGCTATTACTTACCTCAGAACCATCTGAACAGTACTGTGTTCTCAATATCAATTTTTTCATACTTTAAAATGCTGCTATCTAGGATTTTTGAAGTCTGCAATTAAGTGAGAATATGGGAACAAAGTGGAGAATTGGATAATGTAGATTGGGACTCGTGGTCACTTTCTTAATTTGCATTCATAGTCCATGCACATTGTGATTTTGGTTGGTGGTGAAGATCTGCCTGGAGGAGCAGCAAGAGCCAGAGAGGGATTATTGGTTTGTTGAAACATAGTTCTGAAAAGCCATATTTGTTGTTCTACAAAACAAATGGAATAACCTTATTTTCTGAAGATTTTTGTCACACAGCATGTTAAACTTCATTGCTGATGCCTTTCTGTCCAGGTACAAAAATGAAGCAATTTGAATTATCCTCTAGCTCAGAGAAGGATAAAAGTATCTTGGGGAACTTAGCTGGAAAGCACTGACATCTGGTCCGTTATATACTGGTAGTGGTGATAATTACCTTGTAAAATCTTGTTTCTTTTAGGAGAGTTGTATAGATTTATCAGTTCACTTTTGTCTTTTTAAATGTGCAAAATAAGGTTTTATGATTCTTGTCTGTTGTGATATATGTGGAAAACAGAATATTGTTTTCTATCTGAAATCTCCAGAATTGTTTATTTTTTATGTGAATTGCATTTGGACTAACAGATCTACAATTTTTCCTCAATTTTCTTTAGATCTACTGCTGTATTATTAATAGCTACTGTCTTTTGTTTACTTTTATTTTCTTTTATTTCCTGATAGTTTGCTCTGAGACACAGATTGACAAAAGTCTGCAATTATGGAGGATCTTGTTAAAACACCTGATTAATTTTGTGAGGAAAAATAACTGTGTTTGATTAACTGGGTTTTGGGGTTTTTTTCATTCCTTTATTTTCTAGATTTTATAGGAAGACTAAGCTTGGAGGCTTTCAAGATATGGAGTGTGTTCCTTGTGGTGATCCTCCTCCTCCCTATGAGCCTCACTGTAAGTGCTGTTTTCCTGCTATTGGAGTGGGATTAACTTTTATGGTTTACAATGTTTTCTAGTTTAACTTGAAATCTTGGCAAAAAATGACAGCCATAGCTACGAAAAATTCTTTTAAAGGCTTATTTTCTCATTAGTAAATAATTTTGTTAACGCATTTCAGCAGTTAGATAGATCCAGTACTATCATTGCAAAATTCCATCATATGACCAGTTACTTGAGGATAGACATTCCTGTCATACCAGGTGTTTAGAGAGTCTTGACTCCACTTCTGATGTTGTCATATTAATTTTAATTTCTGGTTTGTGTTAATGCCAAGAGAAAGGCAGTCTTCCTAGATCCCTTGCCTGTTATCAGGTAGGCCTCAATGAGTATGAATTCTTTCCTGACACCCAAAAAGGGTGATTTGTTGATACTTTTAGAAGTGACTTTAGTACTAAGGTTACAGTGAGAGAGAAAAACATAGATAGGTATCTTTATAGTTCTGTGGCTTCCCGTCTATTTCTCTTATGGTCTGAGAGAATTTTATTATATACCTCTGAATCTGAACAATTTAATTTTCATTAAAGATTGCAACATAGATTACTATAAAAAGAATAACTTAAAATGTTTGCACCAGTAACTTCTGCCTATGTAACATAAACATAGAAAATCAATTGAAAATTTTTCAACTATTTTTGTAGTGAGAAAATATACTTTCTCTAAACATTTTTAAGATATTATGTTCTTCATAGCAGACACCATGGCATTTGATGCTAAGAAGGAAATGCTGGTCTTGACATACTTGAGCAAATCGCTTCAAATTCAATGAGTTGCAGAAGGTATTTCTAGACAGAGTTTGAATGCAGACAAACATTTTAATACACACATTTATTTTAATCTCCCTAATTGATCAAATTAAGTATTATCCCTTTCATTTGCTTTTACTCTCTTTTTAGTTACAAAAAAGTTAGTGAAATGTGAAGTGCAAGAGTGTTATTCTGATCTTATAAATTCATTTTATGCAGTTTTTCCTCTTTTCTTGTTTGTTCCTTTCGTCTAAGAAAACATGCTATTCAAACATGAATTCTGCTTTCTGGCACAATTGAAGACAGGGAAGAAGAAATTACCTCCCTTAGCTTTCTGCTTTGTTTGTTCCCATCTTTTCAAAAATCACCAGTTTGGGGTTTTTTTGGTTTGTTGTGGGTTGGTTTTTTTGGGTTTTTTGGTGTTGGTTTTTTTGTTTGTTTGTTTGTTTGTTTGTTTTTAAGATGATGAAAGAATGGTTTCTAAATCTTCTGAAATATTTCAGAATTGCTTAGTTCATAGTGATTTGGCTTTTATAATTGAGTCTAAGCTTGAATCCTTACTTGAACCCTTAGGAAGCTACCACTAATTTTAAGTGGGCAATAGAAAACCCCATGGAGAGGGCCATTGTGTGTGGCACAAACCATTACAATCTTAAATAATGGAAATACTCCCATGAGGTACAATTACCATATGTCACTGTAGTTTTTATAAGGCTTTTGTTCAGAATTTGTGTATTGGATCTGTTTGAGATTTAAAATCAAACAGGTGGAAATACCTCAGGTTTAAGATGAAGTCAAAACATGATTCTATAAGGAATTATAAATGATGTGTGAAAGCAAGCTTTTTGCACCACATGCTGAAAATGTTTCCTGTTTATTTCAGTGATGAATATATTTTGATAAGATGCTTAAGACTTGAAATTAAATGGAGACAGATCATTAGGTGCATGGGGCAAGTTCTCAGTGATCAGATGACTGTTCTAATTCTCTACTTTTCTTATCCTTCTTTCTTTCCACTGTGAAACAGAAAGTCAAATATTAGTGCAGCTCTTACATTACAGATGAAAAGGAAAAGTTTAAATGTCCTGTTTCAATGAATTAATTGTCCTGTGAGGTGTGTGGCAATCTTCTGTTTACTTAAGAACATTACTATAAGGGCACAAAGGCTCACAGCCCCCTACCTGGACTAAAGGTTTGTGTTAAATCTGAGACATGGATCAAGTTCTTTCAGCACTAGTAGCAGTTGATTATTACCCAGTTAGCTATAAATCTAAATACTTGCTTTTATCTTCTTTCTTTCTGTAGACATTTTAAAACAGATCTGGTTTAAATATTTACTTGTGAAAAAATGAGTTTGTGAATTGCTAGAGGCAAAGTTGAAAGGATTCTATAATGAACAAGTAAAGACAGTATTAGAGGCAAGGAGAATTACTATCACCTTTGTGTAAACTTTAAAGGGGACACAATGACTTATGTGTGTTTTTAGGATGTCAGGAAATTAAATACACAATGATAGAGTTATATTTTAATTTGCTTAGTTCAAGTAAATAAACTCTAAATACCAATCCTATGTATAACATCAGCATCTAAATATTAGGTCAGAAATGAAAGCATGTTTTTAAAGTTACTATTTATGTTCATTTGTAAACTGAAGACATTTTTTTCTCACCTGAAGACTTTTTTTCTGCTGAATGGCAGAAAAGGAGTCCTTTGAATTGGGAATTAGAGTGAAAACTCTATCAATCAGAGATGTAATTTCTGAATAGACTGTCCCAAACTGGTATCTGTTCAGCAGAGAAACAGTGATGCAGATACAGTTCAATGATTCTGTTTTCTCAGCATGAATTTAGGCTTGCAAAGTTCACTCACTTGTCTGCTCAGGCCAGCATTGTGCTGCCTTAATAGTTATGTTTTAGTTGCTAATGAAACTCTTCAGTAAGCTAGATTATGATTCTATCCATGATGTAAAAACTATTAAAATAACTCTCCTTTTAAGGTTATTTTTAATCTCATGAGTTTGTTAAACCCAAAACACTTGTGGTGGCACAAGTAAAGAGATGTCGGAAAGGCTAGGGTAAGAAGCAGATGATCTTCCGAAGATACCATTGCTTTCTTTGAGCAAGAATTATGCTTTCAGCAAGTCTGTCTTAGCCAATAAACAAACTAGAAACCATACTCCTTATCTTCTTTTGGTCATAAGGAGATGGCAGATTAAAGTGATAGTATTATTTTATCAGATTGGCTATGTCAGCTATTCCCTCAAGTTTTTCCTGTTGTATTGTTCAATTCAAATTACAGGAACAGCATCAGAATCACCAGAATCCTTTAGCCTCTGGACAGGCTTTCTACTAAGCAGAAGAACCTGTGACATTGAACTTTTTCGAGCTGCATTAAAAAAGTAGTTCCTGGCAGTTCAGCATACTGTTCCACTCTGGACCAATCTACAGTCCGTGGTGTTCCCCTGTTATGTGCAAATTCAGTCTAGAATTTGGCTGTACAAACAGTTAAATTGTAGGAATGAAGGAAGAGAAGAAATGAACCCCTATGTGCCAGGAGCATTTTACAGCCAAATCACCACCAAAACAACCACCTTACCCTGTTTTTTTACCTTTTTTTTTTTTTTTTTTAAATTATCTGCACTCCTAAAATAATAATACTTTGCACAGTATGTCCAGCCAAACTCATTCTTCCTTCTCCAGCTTGTCTTCATGACATAAAGAGAGGAGCATGGGAAGCCGAGTGGGGACAGGATGGGGGCGGGGTACCATTCTGTGTGCAGCTTGGGAAACAAGCCTCTATATGTTCCAGGAAATAAACAGATTCTTTGCTTCAATGAAGCAGAAATGTTTTGTGGAATAAGTCACAGCAGTGGAAATATCTATGGTTTCATTGTAACATCATATGTCTTTGAAATAAACTTGCACTTGAGTCTAAAATTGCTACTTTTTTTGCCATGAACCATGTTTTGAGATACTGATTTCAGTGGTAGTGGTTTCAAATATAAAGCGTACCCAAAACTAGAATATAAACAGTTCTTACAAAGATGAGAAGTAAGAGTAAAGACTGCAGCTTGTTGCGAGAAAATGCATATAATAGGTCATAGTGGAAACACTACATTTTCATGTGAGGCATCCATATCTTACCCGCTTTCAGGAGTTTCTTTAAGGAATTTCTACAGCACTTTGCCTCCAATAAGATTGTCACAATGCTCCCTTGACAGTTTTCTTATGTAGGTTTATTATTATTATTATTATCAGTTTGCTTCTGTATATTTGCAAAATTGTTTTTCTGAGAATCAAATGTAAGTGTCCTAAACTGCAGTTGAGTCTCAGTCTTTAAATCTATAAAGTATGTTGTTTCCCTAATGAAAGGTGCTATTTAAGGGATGAAATCTGGTGGTATTTCCTTCTTCTTGGTGTTGAAAGTAGCTAGTAAAGGAAAAGTAAGATTTGGTATAAATGTAGTTATTTACTTTTACAAGATTAGGATCTGTGATTTCATAAACTTTCATGTGAGTGTAATGGGTATTTGGGGTACGCAAGGACTGTACTTCAGAACAAAAGATAAAAAGCTAGAAATTACAGTACCCTGCATATTGTAGGGTGACAAAATACATGATTAAAAGTAAAGGGGGTTTGGAGGCTTGTTGGCTACATGTGTTCTGTAAAATACTTTTGCTAGTGGTAAAAGAAAAAAACTCCCAATGTCTCAGCTTTGCTGGAGTTTCATACATTATTTCATTAAACGTAAATACAGTGTTTTAACTGGAGAGTAAGTTTTGGATGACATTCAATTCCACATTAGTTCCTCTGTTTACATAGTGGAATTTTAATTTACTCATATCACTTTCTTCCTTCTGTTTACAGAATTTTGTGATTTGAAAGCTGTCTGACTCCAGTTAATGTTTTTCCAGCTATTGAGTATTTCTGTAATTTTTATTTGGTTGTTTTATACAATAAACTTCATATTGCTAATCAAAGCAGCCTTTGAAAGTAGACTGCTTATGCATATGAGGCAACTGGCCACTGAGAGTATATAGCATGTGAAAACGTTTTTAATTATTTGGTTCTATTCCAACATGTATGTCCATCTTATTTCAGTATTTTGCCTGATTTGGGCTTACATCATAGCATCTCTCACAATCCTCTTTGCTGTTCTGGACACTGTGATAGAAAGCAGCTGGACTACTGTATAAACCTTTCATTTCACAGTCATGAGGAGTGACAACTAATTTAAGTACAGCTAATAGCATCAATAGCTTATAAATATCAGTACTGCTTTATTACAGAGACATTAGTTTTCCATTATTTCATAACTGAAATGTAGTAAGTCGGTCTGATATTTTCCATATGTGACCTGATGGTAGAGTAACTTATCTTCAGGAAGTCTGAAACAAATTTGACTAGGTGTTTCAGAGAGATGAGAATTGCTATTCATGTCTTATAAAGTTTTATTACAGTTTTACTTCTTTCACTCATCGTAGATCAAAGAGTTAACCTAGGAAACCTAAATGTTTTCAGTTCCTTGTCTTTAATAATTGTGATGCTTCTGACCCACTGGGGAAAGATTCATGTACAACTTAGAGTCAAACAGCTTCTTTTCTTCCTATTCTGAATTTGTATCACATGCTTGGCTCCCCTCCTGAAACAAAAAGTTGCAAAAAGTGGGCAGATTTTTCCTTCTTTTGATAACAGAGATGTCGCCCATAAAAGTAGTTATGATAGTTCTGAAACATTACTTAATGGAGAGGAAATTTAAATTCATTGCATAGTTCAATCATGTTTGAAAACTTTCTCCTTGCCTAGTTCAGAGAGTTTTTTTACATAGGCATTCCCAGCTTACTTTCACTAGCTCCTGTTGTCTGTACCTCTCATTTCTGTGCCTGTATCTATAGAAGTACTTCATTATGTAGCTTATTATCACTAAATATATATTATTACTCCTCTTTCTCCTATTAAAAAAAAAAAGCACAGAGTGCACTAAAACATGGGGTGGGGGGGAGGGAAAGGGTTTTCAATAGAAGAAAATTTAGCTTAGAATTGTTAAAATGATATTGCAAGGAGGTACTAATTCCAAACCCAACAGAACTTCTGTGTAGGCAGAAACACTACCAAGGATTTGGTGGTCCAAAGGAACCAAGATTTGGAAGCCAAAGCACTCAGGTCTTCCAGTCAGTCTAAACTGTCAGACTTTTGTCTACTTTCTTGCACTATCCTTAAATATTTTTTTCCACGCAATTTTCTTTTTGCAGAGGAAAATGTTTTATCAGAAAGATTTCTAGTCGTGTAATATAGCTTAGTGCTGCAAAACTGTAGGTGTGAGAGCAGTTCTAATGAATTGATTCATTTACTATTAACTTTTGCAGAACAGAAGTGCTCAGTATAGCATGTCTGCTGTATTACGAAAGATTTCTCATTTGAGTCCATAGTGAAAAGATAGCAACCTGAACAACTTCAGTAATTCTAATGACTGTTTGATATTTCCTGATCTTTGTTGAAACTTTTATAGTGGCAGTGAATGGGGTCACTTATTTTGTGCCTGATACCTCAAATCTAACAAATTTCTTTACACAGTGAAATTTTATTTCACGAAGTGACTTTCTAGTAACCCAGTTCAAGCTACAAACTAAAAGAACTTGGCTAGTAATGAATGCTTTAGAAATATGCTAAATTATAGTATAGGCAGCGTTAGCCTTGTCAAGTATTTGGAAGTACTTAAGGCTTAAATATGCAAATAGGCCCAGAATCCTGGCTCCAGTATTACATCACCAACTGTCCTGCTTGACAACTACCTAACTGTAAACACTTTAGAGCCTAAGGGACCTACAACCATTCACAAACTATGGTCTCCCAGGGTATTCCACTGATTCTGTGTCCAGGCGACTTTGCAGTTTTAGATTAGGCCAAAATGATTGTGGTTCATCTGCTTTCCCGACTGCCATGGAAGGAAATACATATGCATGGCTGGGCAGGAAGCTCTCAATAGTTTCCTAATTGGAGAATACATTACACATTCTCTATCACAGTCAATACAAGAGGTAATGGAATTGGAATTTAAGGAGTCACTTATGAAGTTCTTTGTACACTTCAGTGTAAAAACTTTTCTTGTTAACTTCTTTTTCCTTGTCATGTTGACTAACAGTGTGTTGGCTTCTTGTCCTTACTCTTCGATTCTTACATCACAAGTATGCTCCCATCACAGCTAGCTTTCTAGCATTGTGTATGTAGCCTACATGGTACAAAGTTTAGCACTGCAGGGCCTGTGTCTAGTTGTAATCCTAGTTTCATGCATTATCAAGTTAAGAAGTCTGAATATAGCTTAATTGTTCTAGGTATTTTAAGATAATTGTATTGTTCATAATTCTCCCATTTTGACTGCAACCATGGAGATGGTTAAATAATAAATTCCAATTTTAATACTCAGAGCTTTTGAAAAAGAGGGGAAAAGCATATCCACTGTCTAGTTATTTGGATATGCTGATGAAAGTATACCAGTAGACCATTCTTTTACTGAATAGAAATATTTTTCAAACAGTGAAGAGTTTAAGATCCCTTCCAGCCCAAACCATTCTATGAACTTGAGTTATATTTTTGAAGTAAAGCTTAAGCAAATAACAAATTTCCATTTAAATGATTATGTGACGAATCAGCCAAACTTTCCTCCCTACTTCCTGCTTTGTGTTTGTGTGAAGTACAGGTGCCTGCGTAAGACTTTCTATTTCAATTATTGTGCTCCTTAATCTCAAGCAATGGGCAGACCTCTGTTTTGCTTCTCACAACCTTTGTATTATTAGATGCGTTGAGACTGACCAGCAAAATCTAGAGGAGGTCTGCTGATAACTTCCAATGGAAATTTAAAAAGATGAATATGGCTCTGTAAAGTTTCTGCAAGGTTTTAGCAAAAATCACTGCATATCAAAAAAAAAAAAGAAGAAAAACATAAATAGACAAAAAGTTTATCTCTGTGTTTTGTTTTGTTTTTTGGTTTTTTTGATTTTTTTTTTTTGGTTTTTTTTTTTCTTTCCACCATCTCCCCATCCTCCTCCAATAAAAAGTATGATCAATAGGAAAGAAAGTAACCACATTTTTCCAGAATGGAATGGGATGAAACTTGGTAATTGTAAATTCAAACGTAGCATAGGGAATACATTCTAAAATGCAATTTATTGAACTGAAAAATTTTAACCACTGCTGCATGCACTGTAATGAGTAAATCCTTTACGTCATGGAATGAACCTGCACAAAGGAAACATTAAAAGATTTTTCTGCTGTAGTAAGTGGTATGGGTTTTTTACCTTTTCATTCATTCAGAAGTACTGTCTTCTTTTCTTGATTGTAATTGTGTTTGTACTTCTTGAATCGAAAGGTTTTCTGAGTAGCTGTAAAAATACAAAATGTCCTTGAGATACTAATAAATATTTCCATGACATATGCAAGATCCACAGTATAGTTCATTAACAGAGACTCTGTAGTAGCAATGCAAAGCCAAACAAAATTTGGATTTAATGCATAGTTCTTGGTAGTATTTCTTTCTGGGAGCTCTACAGAAGGGTGTGCTTTGAATCCCCTTTTTCTATGTGTCTTTTTTCAAGGAAATTGTCAAATCTTTCCCTTTATTACATATGGTAATTATAGTATGTGATTTTTCTTTTTTCTTTTGGCAAAACATGGTTTCTTAGGTCAACACACATGTTGTCATACTTAAGGCTGTGTGAGATGGATTGTGAAACTTTCTTCTGGATCAAAATATAGATGGAAAGTTCCAAAAAGTGAGAAGTTTTTTGTATGTGAAGTCTGACTGAGGTGATGCTTAATGGGAGAAGGAAGCCCAAACTGATACACTGGTAGCGAAAACCATCCATATTGTAACCTCACTTTGTCCTGGCAAAAGTAAAGGTTAGGGTTTTTATGTGGGTCTGAAAATAACACACTTTATTTACATTTCATGCAAAATGCTGGTGGTGCTACTAAGTGATAAATGAGGAGGTAGAATACTCATTTTATCTTGACATGCCAATTAAGGCATTTGTACTTTTTAAGGATTCATAGTTTATGGTCTCTCTGATGTATTCTGACTCATGAAAATTACTACTTCAGTTGCTAGCTGACGAATGAAGGTGCCAACACAGCAAAAATACCAAACCAGAATAACCCTTTCTAGTTCTTTGCTGCTGTTACTTTGTGCAAGCTTGTGATGTAACATGGGTAGGATGCTGCCATAAGGTTTCTTCTTCCAGAATTGGTGGGCTTGTGTCCCACCTTTCTGTTGATTGACCCTCACAGACATTCCTGAGGCTGTAAAAGGCTATCAATAGGAAGTGCTTTCTTGCTGAAAGTCGAACATTTCCTTTCGTTCCACATCCCTATCATTTAAGTTCTAGATTTATCTGGATTGAGCTGAATTGGGTCTGTTGACAGAATACATATCAGAGGCTTTGGTGGTTATAATTGAGCACGTGGCTTATTCTCTAATGCCTGCATCATACTCGTCTCTGGATCTGTGGAAGAATTTTTCTTCATATAAGCTTAGCATTCTTTGGGGGGAAGCTTCTTTTTCCTTCCTAGCCACTCAAGGTCAGGTTTCTGAGAACAGAGAATTTTACTTCAATTGTTTTTAACTATTGCATATTTGAAGCATGCTGAATGTTGCCAGTGGCCCATAGGTATGACAGTTGCCATTTCTGGCTGCTAAAAATAATTTCAGAATTGTAAATGCAAGTGTTACTGCAAACCTCTTAAGATACATGATAAGATTAGAATTGTGTCATCTTCAGTTTGGTTTCCTAAGTGAACACAGTATATACAATGCTGGTGTCACTTATTAATCACTTTTAAAAAAATTCTTTTGATCCTGATGACTCATTTCAATCCATGCTGACAGGGTAACAGAGACCTCAGACAAGGGGTTTTCTGCTATTGCAGAAACAAGTGATCTAGTCTAGCAGTGAACAAGGAGCTATATTAGTGTACTTCCTGAAAAGGTTGTAGCATAACTTTTACATACTTGTCAACAGCAGAAAATCTTCAGAAAAGAAAATAACATAAACCAAATGGTAATTTCTGGACTTCTTGAAAGTCCTCATTTATTGGGGTTTGAGGGCAGGAAAATTTGAATACTAGAAGTTTGAAACTTTAAATAAAAATAATCTAATATAACATCTAGAAGATTAGTACCAGCTCCTTAGTCCCCACTAAGACAGCTGTTAACAATAGAAATATTAAATTCTTTTCAGTGTGAGCGGATGTAATTTAAATGACTTCCATCACACAAATGGAAATCGTAGAATAAATTAAGAATGGAGATGGTTTTTGCAACACTTTGTTTATAATATCTGAAAATTTAATAAATAAACTATGTACAATCATAATCTAGTGAAGTTTTAAGTAGATGGTATGAAGTTGAGGTGATATTTGACCAAGCTGAATTGCACTGAAAAGCATTGGCTTTCTAGTTTCAGCATGAGAATCACACTAATTACATGTAATCCATCTTTATCTACTAAAGTATGTATTTATGTGTTTTGGAGAGAAAATATTATTCCAATGTAAATCTCTTTGATAATACATTATTTGTTGTTTGCTACCCTGTGATGGAAATTGTATAGCTTGAGATTAAAATGGAAATTCAACTTGTGGTTTTAAAAGAAAAAGAGTCATTTATTTCATGCATTCACATCACAAGTTCATGCAACTGTTAATAGGAGTTTATGTAACTGGTGCCCATCTGGCATTTAAAAGGTTATGTTGAATCAGTACACAGTAACATATAGGGCAGATTTCATATCTTTGTTCTAACTCACAGCTGGCAACCCTATTTGCTAATCCCAGTGAAAGCTTCAGTTTGAAATACAAAACTACTTTTGAACTTACATATCCTTCCCCACAGATGTCTGGAGCCTTGGTGATGTGTTTCTTTTATGATTCCTTTTAAATCAGGGAATGAATTGTTGCATTAAGAGTGAAATTAGGGGTTCATTCCCTGACAATGTAATAAAACCTTAAATATCCATTTTAACAGCATGTTTTATATAACAAAATAAACTTGAGTGTAACCAAAATACTTACTTTTGCATGGTTTTGTGTAGTAAAAATTCACTGTAGAGATCTCACTTCTTTATTAGGTTAAAAAATTCCTTAGTGTATGGAATGATGAAGTTTGCAATTGCAATGTTCACTTCTGGTTTATCCATCTAAAATGTGAACAAGCAGTTTGGAAGCACATTTTAGTTTTGTTTCTTCACGCTGTTAAGTACAGTTAGAAAATGAAATTCTCATCTTAACTGCAATATATGTGAATTTCAATATGTTTTTTCAAACCAGTTTACCATACTTTTGTTTCTAGTAGTAACTTGTACAACCTTTCATCTTATGAGTCAATCCTATAATTAGTATCCTTCTTTGCCAGAGGCGTACTGCATGTTTGTTTTAGGTACAGAATGTCTGCAAGAAATTTAACTTAATCATTACTTTTTAATGTAAGAGCTGGTTAGCTCAATTACACTAGATTAAAGTGAACTCAAAATTCCTGAGTTAAAGGGGCTAATCATTGACCTGTACTGAATAAGTACTATTTCCTATGTTTTTTTCTTATGGGTACTTACTAATGTGGCTAGTCATTTAGCTGAATCTTGCAGTGGCTATAAGCAATTATCTGTTTGTTGTATGGATTGGATTGGTAAGTTTCTTATTTAACTTGGCCGTTAGGTTGATCAAAATTATTCCAATATTGCATACATTGCAGTAAAGCTGCAAAACATTTTCTTTTCTTCAGTTAATTTTTACTTTACTGTGTTTAGGAGTAATCTGAAAAAATTAGTAGGTACAGCTTTTCAGCAGTTGGGGTTTTTTTTGGGGTGGTTTTTTTTTTTTTTTTTTTTTAGACATTTTCTGATTACAGAAGCATTAACTATTTTAAATATTAATTTAATAACATGCTTTTAAGCTATATTCAGACTGAAAATGCTACTTAAAATTTATCTCTCATAATCACACAGCTAATTCTGGGAACGATTGCATTAGAACCACTTCAACAGCACTGAGTTCTGGTGCCTTTGGTTTAAATACATGCTGACTGCTTTGGCTTTTGGGTACAGAGAGTCCAAGTTCTGACTGCCATGTGAGACAAAATACTGGTAAACAAATGCAAAATATTTTAGCCATGTTTCTCTTAAATTTCTTGTTTAAAGAAACACAGTAGAACACAGGGAATCCACCTAGGGCTGAAAATTTCCATATTGCCAACTCTATGTTAAGGAAATCTATATTAAGCAAAAGAACACTGAAATATTTCTCAAGAGAACTGGAATTACCTGGAGGACTGTAACGTATTGGAAATGGGAAAAGATGCAGTAGGCTTAGAACAGGAATTGTGCACTAAGGGCCTTAGCGGTAAAGATTCATTATAAACTTACACCTCATGAGCTGGAAAAAACCTAACAGAAGAATGACCTAATGTTGCTACTCATCACTTGTATCCTTACAGTTGTTGTCCTCTACTTTGCTCACCTTTAATTGTTTAGGTGGTAGGCCTCACACATCCTCACTTCTACAGGTTCACTTGTGCTAAAGCAGTGCGCTGCTGACCTCCTCTTTTAGAAAGATCAGAGAAGGGTCTTGTGTGTTATTTTGGGCAGTGACATGTGCCTTTCAGGCTGTGACTCTTTCTTAAAAAGTTCATCTCTTTGTAACAGCTTTCTTAAATAAAGGATTGTATCCACCAATTTTAATGAAGTTTCATTTAAGTGCAGTGGTATAATTGTATGTGCCTACTATTGAATGTAATTCACAGTTACCATATCTGCATGTGGAAATCTAGGATGGAATTAATGCACCCTAATTTAGGCATATAAAAGTTAATGCTTAACACTGAAGTTGTCAGCCCAAGCACCCACTGATAATCAGTGTAGAGAATTAGGAACCTCAAAAGTTTAGGCAAGTCAGATAAGGTAAGCTTCAAATGACTAACACTAAGCAGTATTTCAAGCCTTTTTGGTTTAATGACTTCTCTGGAGATTTCTATTTCTGATTCTGTTTTAGAAAGAGAGCCTAAGGTAAGTAGCTCTGACTTCGTCATTAGACCTTCAGACTTCTGAAGTTAGAGTTTCATCTAGATGCCAGTGTCAGGTTAGATGAAGACTGCAAATTCAATATTGAATGATTGTCTGTCTTCCTAAAATCTGATCTTCCTCTTACTTTTTTTTTTTAAATTAAGGAGGAAAATTGAAGTGTAGATTTTTTTTTTTTTACACTCCTACTGAATAAATAAAAACATAAATTAAAAATGCTTTTCTAATTATTTGATGAAATATTTCTTACAGATGGAAGCCCCCATTCTAAGAAAACTTGCCATAGTTCAAATGTGCCAGAATTAAGGTCTGAAGCCGTAATTAGATTCCTTCACATGCAGTCACTCTGATGCAAGTTTTATTTACTTTGTTGTGTATGTTATTTCCTACTGGGCCTTTCTCATTTACAGGATAGGATAGGCAAAACCTGTAATTCTGTGTCTGGCCTTATTTGCTACATGCTATTTTATATTCCATGCAGAATGTGAGTTACTAGTTACCACTGAGCTTTTCAGTGGTTCTGTCACCGTAAAGCAGTTGTTATGAGTTTTGCAGTTTTTAATGACTTTTATCTTTACAACAGAAGTGATGTAGAATTTATTGTGTCTGCTATACAGTTAATGAACTGAAATAGAGAAATTAAAGTCTAAATAGTCAAAAGTGTCCAATCCCCAGCATCCTTACTTGACAAAATCAGAGTAGGATTCTTCCTTGATTCCGGCTCTCTATAATAGCTACAACTATAAGCTGATGACTTTAGGGCTCATTCTGTATTTAATGGAGTGGAATGATCAAGGGAGGTGTTTAGAACAAATCAAATTAATTGCACCCTAAAAGATCCTATCTCTCCTCACTGTGGTAGAGAAAGTTGAGGTGACTCCATTAGAAGCAGATGTTTGCTTTGATCAGAATCTCACCGATAGAGCTTGTCTTCTCAATGATAACCTTTCAGGGTGTCTTCGGTGTTCTATGACTAATTCCTGGTGACTTTTCTTAAAGAGGGGAGACTTTATGTTTCAGATTAAGTAACATAACAAAGCAAAGATCTTGTATGCAGCAGGCTTTTGTTCTGTATGACTTGGCTTTATCCCCAAAGCTTTAAGTGGGGAATTAAAACCTGCATTTTATAAGCTATCATTATTTCTGACTTCAAAGCTACAGCTTTTTCATATGTACTATAGTTTGCATGTGTATACTCACTGTTGCACAGTAGGTAGTTTTCTTTGCAGTATATCATGACATTTATTTTGATATTTGCAGTATTACAGTAAGGTGGTGGTAAATGTCCAGTTTCTAAAAGTGTTAAAGTTATATGTTAGAAAATTATGAAAATTTATATTTAATCCCACATATTTCAGATTACTTACCCTCAAAAAACATTTTTAAAAGATGCTGAGGTTGCAAAGTTGAACATTAAAAAGTTAGAAAACACTAGCAGGGTTGTTTATGCAACTCTTAACTTCTACCTCAATTCAGAATGGTAATTCAGCCCAGTTGTGTGTAGGTACTATGAAGTAGTCTTAATTACATAAGCCCACTGTGTTTTCTACAGTATAGACATTTTCCCCCTAATATGTGGAAAGGCTAACAGTTATGCTTAAGAAAAACAAAACAACCCCCCCAAAAAACCCCAATCCCTGCTACCTACCCCCCCCCCAAAAAAAAAAAAACAAACCACCAAAGCAAAACCAAAACCAAGACAAAAAACACCCAACCCCTCAAAAAACCCAACCACCCTGCATTCAGAAGTAGTGGCTTTTCCCTAAATTAGTGCTCTTTTAACATAATCATAAACAGGAAAAAAGTGGTGGGCAAGCCTTGTTGCATTCTGCATTTCATGTGACTGTTGGCTATGCACAAAGGGGTCCTTAATACTTCTGCTGGAGCTTTGCCACTCAGCAAATTTAACTGGAGAGGAGAAATAAGATTTACCAAGTTTATCTGGTAGCCTAGTGGCTAAAACAATCTCCACGCAGGTGGCAAAGGAGGCACTTGAACCTCCGTCTCATGCTTCTTGGCAAAGGCCTCTTAAGCAAAAGGCAGAAACCCCATCATTACTTCCCCTTTTAAGAGTTGCATCTGAAAGGTGTTACAAGCCATGCTCATGATTTCTCCACTCTCAATTTTAAAACAAGATCATAAGTTTTTGTTCTCAGGAGAGTTTCAAGAGAAGATGGAAGCTCCTCTCTGCCACTTTTGAGTAATTTATGGGAAGAACAAATTTAGTATAATTTTCCAGATTTCTACATCTCACCAGGGTGAGGATGGTGAGTTTAGGCACCATGTTACTCAGTGTGACAGATATTTCGGATTCTAGTCTGTGTTTAGCTTGTTCTTCACACTCTGTAGGAAGTATGTAACCTAATACAGGCCTCTAGTTTCCCAGATAGAGACCCTGGATTTACAATTACAGATTTTTAGGGCTTAACTTTCACAAACTTAAGACCTGTGCCAAATGGCCAAATCTTTTGTCACTCTTCAAGATGGATACTAAAATATAGTGGCATCAATTTTATATGTCCATTGATTTTTCAGACTCAAAAACTTATCTGAAAGTTGTGGGACTTTTTTTTTTTTTTCATTTCTCATATTTGCTCAATTCAGAAAAAATATTTTTAAAATTTAGTATAAGAAATCCTGCCAGTGTCAGAATGCGTGTGCACAAACACATGTATTCCCAGATCTTTTTATTAATGATTTTTTATTAGCCACATCTTAGAAGTAAGCTCTCTCTGCATGGAATTTCTAATAACTGGAAGAAACTCCTTAGTTTTTTTTGGTTTTTTTAATATTCAGTAACAAAAAATGGAAGTATATGACAGAGATTTTGAAGAGCAGAGATGTCTCTAACCGTCAGGATTTCATTTCCTTACCCGGTTATTTTGTATTTTAATTGTAGACCAGAAAGCAACAAGGGAGGAGTGCTAAAATTTTACCTGAATTTTTATGGCTGCTGTAACATGTAATTTCCTCGACTAGATAGGTTGCTTGGGCCAATTCAAAACCTTCCCTTTTAAGCAAGATAAGCAAATGACCCTGCACATAATTTGTTATTCAAATATGGTAGGTTTTGTAATGCATCACTCATACATTTCTATTTGAATATACAACCTGTATTGTTTAAAGTTAGAAAAACTTTGTGACTGAAAATTAGGACAAGATACCCTGTGATTCTGATGAGAAGACAAGTGTCCAGTTTGCAGACAGAAGTGAGAAAGCTGAGTACTGTTATTATCTTTACAAAACATTTTTAAAACAAGAGAAAACCATTGCTCTTGAAAATGTACAGCACAGACTGTTAGTGATGTTTATCAAAGTTTGTATTAACAAATATAGGACACAAGCTTGTAGTTGTCATGCAAGCTTTTGCTCTACTCCCTCGGTTTTACCATAGCTGAACCAGGACACAGGGAAATAGTTGGGGTAGAAAGTGAAGTGTTTGTTAGAAATTACTTCTTATTGAATCAGAGGGAGACAACTCTTTTATGACTGATTTACAATTCACTTCCTACTTTATTGTGATTTATATAATGTATATATAATAATGTATTGATTTCAGTGATTGATTGTGAGTGTATGTGGCAAGTGCATTTGTGTGCCAGCAATGTGAACCTGCATGAGTGTTCCCTGCTCAGGTGAGGGCATAACGTGTCATAGCAACTCTGCCACTCTCAGTCACAGTTACAGGATGAAGCCTACCATGCTGTCATGTTTCAATCCATACTCAAAACCAATCCGTGCACCAACCTACAAGCTCATCAATGCAACTATAGGATCTTGTTTGAACCTTTTAGAGCAGATCTGTACCCACTATGCATGGGTTTCACAATGTACAACTATGCTTTTGATTAATGAAAATGGGTTACTGTCGATTAAAAAACAACCTTTAGGCATGCTTATTCTTATATTTACATACATGTCATTGTCATTTAACTAGTGAATATACGATTAGATTCTAAAGGGTATATGGTCTTCCTCTCCTCTTTTACAAAACAGGTAATGGCAGTAGTTACCCACTTGAAAATGGTGTGTATTCAGGCAACACAAACTCTTCTGCTTGTGTGGGTAATGCCTTGTATAAGTGTTTTGGAACTGGGAGTAATAGTGTGTGTATGCAAACAATAACTGCCATAAACAGTCTTAATTGACTCAAACACTGCACCAAGTTGCTTTTATTCTGCAAAGATAAAGTGGGACTTAACATATAGAGTACAGAACAGATAGTTTCTATTTTCATCATCTGTTGAAATGACAAAGCAACTTTCATAGCCTGGGTGGGATGGTTACTTTCTATAGTTGGATTTGAAGAGACTATTCTAAAATACTATGTTCTTTTTCACAAAACATGTTTGGAAAATAGCTCAGTTAAAAGCATGAGTTAGAAGTGAAGAAGGAAGTAGGTTTTCTGCTGTATCTAGCAATCTCACGTGTTCTGACACAAATTTTGTGATCCTGATTTAATACATGAAAAAACCTGAGAAAGAAATTGCATTTTCTGCAAACCAGATAGTAGACACCCTCAGCTGTCAGAGGTGTAAAGCAAGCTGCTAAAAGCAGAAGTCAGCAGGGTAATTGCTGGCACCACCGAAGTCATATTAACAGCAGTATATAGTTTGTTCCACCAGACCATGCTGAGTATTTCTGATTTATAGAGGAGAAACATGCTGTCTTATTCACATTAATAACCAGTTATGTTATGTTGAGGGCTGGGGGGAATATGTAGTTCAGCAGCGACACAGATCTTATCCCACTTCCTCTGATTTTTTGCTTACTCTGATTTTCTGCAGGTTATTTGAGGGTACCAGTGATCTGAGGCTCTATGCTCATGTAGTAGTATTTTTAAAAGTCTAGACAGCTCTCAAAGGTAAAAGTTATATGTATAAAACAGTGTCACTTTTGTGCCCATATATCAGTTCAGTTTAGATGACCATGGTAGTACCAAGAATTTACATCTTTTAATTACTAAAAAAACCCGTGTTGCAGAGGTTGACTATGACTTGCATAGTGCTGTGTATCCGGTACTGTGGAGCTCATATATATTTTAAATTCATATACAGAGTGTAATTGTTCTAACATTTTAAACATAAAAGGCAGTCAGCAGTAGGAGTTTGTGAAAATATGCAGTGCAAGAGAAATGGTCTTGGAAATGAATAAATCAAATTCCAAAGATTTTAATTTATAAGCACATTTCTCAGCATTTCCAAACAATGGATAAATACTTGAATAGTCATTTTCTTCCCTAGGGCTTTATTTATTAAAAGAATAACAAAACCAGTAAAATGAAACAAAAAAGTTGTAGGGCACTAACTTGGAAACTAAAGGCTTTAAAGTCAGCACTTGGAACACATTTGAAAAAATGTGGTTTGACATGATGAACTTTTGGGTGTAGGCCATGCACGCAAATGGCTGTCCTGTTACAGATGTTGGGAGACTCTTTTTCTCCAGTGTTTACCACAGTCTCCAGCAGTAATGTTTAATAAAGTTTCTTACCTCCTACTTGAAAGATCAGGAGAAGAGAGGCAATCTGCTGACTTTCTGAGTTATATACACACATCATGTTTAAACATAATACATTATTTTGCTTACTGGGGACTAGGTAGAGGTGCTGCCTTTTTACTTGTAAGTGAACATAAACATCTTTTAAACTTCTTTCAATATGAAGCAGTTTCAAGATAAGTCACATCGCCTTGCATTATCAAGAGCACGCATACAGATTAACCACTGCAATGCAGCTGACAGGCAGTAACTGGTTAAATTATTGTAACTTGAGGGTATGTCTAAGACCTTAATTCTTGTCAAATTAAGGTTGATACTACTGTCTCGGGTCAATCAACGTAAAGGTAACAGGCAAGGACTTTTTACAATAAGCAAATGCTCCTTCCCCCTCTCTTCACCAGCAAACCCATATTCCAGGAATTAACAGCATTTGAATTTACTTTTGTATCTTTGTTTTTCAATCCTGATTGCAAAAGGTGGCACTCTGTCCAATGTTACCATGTTATTGCTGTCTAAGTGCAGTTTTGCTTAGCTTTGTTTTATTGAACCTCTTTAGGTTAGCATTGACTTGACACGGTAAGAAAGAAAACCCAAACATAATATTCCACATTTTATCCTCCTCAACTTTGGTAATTATTATATTATTCTTTTATTATTTATTAAATCCATGGAAGACACTTTAAAATGCTACAAATTCTATTTTCACATGGTTAATCTGCCACAGAAAGCTTTATTTTAGGAACGCTGATTCCAGTAGTGACTGTAACTAATCATGGTTCTGAAAAAAAAAAAAAATAATCTGAGAAAATAAACATGAAATAAGCAATAAAGGAAGTCTTTTTCCATTTTGTCCTGTCTCTAGTTGTTTGGTATAATGGGCTGAAAATTCAACTATTCTGTTTATTGGCAAAAGTTACAGTGATACAGCTGGGATTCATATGTTCCATGTTAGCTGAGTTACTGCTATCTTGGATTAACAGAAACTTAACTTCCTTTTAAGAACCACACATTTGCATGTACTGACATTACAATGTACTATTGGTTAATTAAGAATGTGTATTTAGGCTTACTGCTCAAAATTATGTAGGAGATGATAGCTTGGTAATTCTTCTTTAGTGCTAGCTAGCACATTTCCAGAATGTGTTGGAACTTAGAAAAGGACATCTAGTTCTTAAATAACATATATTTTTTGTGATGCATAATATGCACATGCTTTCCAGAGTCATAAACCAGTGTGCACTGCCTCCCTCCTTCATGAAGGATCACGTCCAATTCTCAAAGTGCTTAGTTATATATTTAAATTTAATCATGTAATCATTTAATAGATGTAAGTGTGAGTTTAAAATGTACCTCCTTGGTTTTCTGAAATGGGACCGTTAAGTTTGTGAGCCTGAAAAGAAAGAGAGAGTTTATGAAAATGCATACATATCTGAGTGACACTGAAAGCAGAGTTCAGCAATGCCCAACGGGCCACTTCTACAATAGCAATCCACTTCTGAAATGTTGGTCTCTGCAGGGAAGATCACTATCATTATAATTAGAGCTACACTACAATGGACTGCTCAGAGTAGCTATTCCAAAAAGTTCTTTGAAGGTGAAGATGAGTGGTAGGCATTCTCAGGAACAGATAATTGCTTTCTCAAGGAAAAAAAAAAAAAGTCAACCAAATAAAAGAAATATTAAATAACTAAATGGCTAAAATAAATTTAAACTTTTGCCATCCCTGTTTAAAAGCAAAGCCTGTATTTCTAGTTTGGGTATTGCTGATGGGCACTAAAGAAATGTATATCACTTGTAATTTCCCAGAATATGTAATTATACTTGTAAATAGATATATTTTGTGAGCAAATGAATGACAAAAATGTAACAGCTTCACCTCCAGAACTATTGTTCTATTTTTGCTTTCAAAATTTACAATTATTTTTTCTCCTAATTATGAAGGCCTAATTACTAAAAACTGTTTAGTGCTTTTAGGTAGGTACATTGATACAAGTAGGTCTATTGATACAAAAAATATTTGAAGATGTTCTGATCAGTTTTTTATTGCATTGTTTGTAAATACTTGTCCAGCCTGTCTTTAACCTTCTAAAGACTGGATCAGGCAGTTGACTAAAATTGAAAACCTGATATCAAAGCACAGTCCTTGATTTTCACACCAAAGCCACCATGCATTGCTGTATAGACAGCTTTTTTTCGTATAGTTTTACTGCTTCTCACAGATTTATGTCCTGGAACTTTGCATACCATGCAGAAATTTCTGCAGTCTGTTAAAACTATGAACTTAAAACTACAGCTGCAAGAATCCTAGAACTAAGTGAAAAGTTTTCTCTGTAGAAGATTGCAATGCTCCTGCCAAATGCATTCAAATTGTGACAAAAAAGATTATGACACTGGTTGCTTTTCCTTTTAAGTAACAACGAAGATCTGGAAAAGAGGTCATAGAACTTAGCTCTGTGAGTAACAGGAATTAGCAAAGAACATAAAGAGAAGGACAGGTAATAATTATTTTAGAGGAAAAGTACCTGAAATCCTGAACTGGAATTTTAGTCTGTTATCTGGAACACAAATAATGGACTATCTGCTATGATAATGAAAATGGTAATATTTCAGTACAAGGACACAGTTTCAAAATGTATGTCTAGTTCATATAGAATTCAGCCTCTTTATTGACTTTTGAGATCTGCTCTATTGTAATAACTCAGAATTGATGAACGGTTGAGGTAAGAAGGGACCTATGGAGATCATCTAGTTCACTCCCTCTGGTCAAGCAGGCTCACATAGAACTGGTTGCTCAGGACTATGTCCAGATGGCTTCCAAGCATCTCACAACCACTCTCGTCAATCTGTACCAGTAATTGGTTAACTTCACAATTTAAAAAGTGTTTCTTGATGTTCAGAGGGAATCTTCTGTGGTTAGGTTTGTGCCTCATTACCTCTGGTCCACTAAAAAGAGCCTGGCTCTGTCCTCTATGCATCCTCCCTTCAAGGATTTATATACATTGAATGCTCTCCTGAGCCTTCTTTACTCTACACGGAGCAGTCCCAGCTCTCTGACTTATTTCATAGGAGAGAGGCTCTAGATCTTCAATCATTTTTGTGGACTTTTTGTTGGACTCTGTCCAAGTTGGCAAGTTAAGCGGTCATAAAAAAATCTGCTATAATTTCTTCTTCGCAATTTTGATGTGACCCTGGAAAATGATAGTATAAATCAAAGGTAAATAGAAATATTTGAGCAGGTGTAAATGCAGTAACACTTGTATCTTTTCACATTGAATTAGGAAATTAACAGCTAAATATTCTTTCTTCTGAATAACAGCCATGATCTGACCTCTACATTATTTTGTATTCTGCCACCTACCAGCAACTACATAATATTATAATCCATAGAAACTGTTCTTCTTTAATATGTCAGGCGTCTTTTTTTAAAATTTTGTATTTTTTTATTTCCTAGAAGTTAATATTTTCTTTGGTGCTAAGAGCTCTGAAGACTCAGAATTGGACAGAATGAAGTTTATTTTCAAAATATCTAGCTCTTTGGCAATCTGGCCATTATAATAAAGCAACGTGAGACTCTAAACTCTTTGGTGCCCACGTTTGATGCGTGTAGAGGAAATACCATAATAATTTCAGAAAAATATTCCTGAGTAATACAATTCCATTTATTGCACTAAGCTAGAAAGTTCTTTCCTGCTGTTATGATATTGCACTTAAGATATCAAACAATTATATGTATGTGCAATTTAATTAGTGATTTTAGTATACTCTGTCAGACATTCACCACCTAATTTAAATTTCTGACTACATGGACCATTTTTGGGGAAATTATAGTCTTCAGGTTTTAACCAAAGATTTCCTGGCATAAATAGGCAATTTATCTTATTTTTATAAGTTAATAAAATATGGTTTGTGGGTTTTTAAAAATTTGCTGTCACAGAAATACTCCATTTTTTGTTCTTTTTTCTCATAAAATATTGAATTGATGTGGACTTCAAAGTATATGGAAATAGATGAGCTATCAAAATTCATAAGTTGTTAAAAAAGAACTTGTTTTAAAAGACCATCTGTAATTTGAGATAGTTTAAATAGCTGTAGTTTAACTTTGATACTTTAAAAAGATTTTTCATTTTCCACACAATGTTTGTCAAAGCTAGAAAAATTGCTTAAGTCTTTACTTTTGTGAATATGAAGTCAGTCGTGTGAATTTTTACTAGAGGTATTATCTGTATTAAAAAACGATCACTGAATAAAAAAAGATAATACACTTGAAATCCTGAATTTGATCTTAGAAATGACCATGGTGTCATGACGTACACAACCAAGCAAAATAATATCTTTGGCAGCATTTGGACTGCGAGGGGGGTCTCATTTCTCAGAAAGTTTCCCTTTTTAGGGGAAGTTTATGTATTTTTGACTCCCTCTAGTGGGCAGCGTTCTCGGAGATACACTAAGAAATGTTCTCCATATTAAAATCATCTGACATTAAAAATTGAGGTCTTGGTTTTCATGGTGAAGGTCTAATTCCATTCTCACGGACAGTCAAAATGTGTTTGTGTGTGTCTGCACTCATCATAATTCATTTTGCAATATATTTTTTGAAAGATATTTTTAGTTGCTGATAGTTTTATCTAATTATATATGCAACTAATGTTTATACATTAGCACATGGAACATCCTTTTTTTGTGATACAAACCTCTTCTGTTTTCCAGACTTGCATTTATTATAACTATTTAACTATATTCCTGAAATGTTTGCAGTTCACCTTAAATATTCTTTAATTATGTTTCAGGTACCACCAAAGTAAATCTTGTGAAGATCCCTTCAACTGCTTCCAGTCCTCGAGACACTGCACTAGCAGCTGTTATATGCAGTGCCCTTGCAACTGTGCTCTTAGCTCTCCTTATTCTTTGTGTTATCTATTGTAAGAGGCAGTTTATGGAGAAGAAACCAAGCTGTGAGTTTCAAGTTAATACTGTTTCTTTCTAATATTTATATAAACTGGTATTAGTTGGGCAGCTCTAAGTAGGTAAATAAATTCTACAGCATTCAAGCAAGGTTAACACTGAGATGAACAAGCTGGCAAAAGCCCAAGGCTCCATACGAGTTTGCCAATTCAGTGTGGATCTTCCAGCTTCTGCTGAGAAAATGTTGTGCAGACGTCCAGAAATAGTCCAATTGCATTAATTCCTTGCCACACTCTGTTAGATGCTGCACAGATATATTTGGACCATTTGGGCTCCAAGCTGGTACATCATTATAGAGTTGCAATGCCAATGTGGAAATAGCAGCTTGGAGGATCTGTGCATCACATTCTATTGTGAAACACAGCTCATCAAGATAATGAACGCGGCTGGGCTATATTGCAGATTTGTCTTTAACAATTTTGCTTTTATGGACATATACAAGATGAATCAAATGCCTAAGCCAGTTAGATTTGTAAATTAAAAAAAAAAAAAAAAAAATCCCTAACAGCTCATCAATGAATTCGCTTTGTTTATAATGAACATTTTTCTGCCCGTTAATTTAAAATAGGAAACAGAAAAGTCAAAAGCACTCTAATTCCCATTTATCATTTTTTAAATCTTCTATTAAAATGTTTATAGCATCTAATGAACTGTGGATATCAAACAAGATTTAAACCACTGCTTACAGCACAATAAAAAGAGATTGAGAGAGGCATTGTAAGACTTGTTCCTAACTTAGAAGAGGTTTTACAACATAAGTTTTGAGACATTCAGACATAGTGAATTAAAACTTCAGTTATTGAAGTAACTTGTTTGCCTTGGCCTACAATTATGCAGATTAAAGGAAGTCTGCTGTTAATATAAAGCTCTTTAAGAGAGCATAAAAGAAATCCCAGTGGCTGAAAGCTGAATGTGGAAAATTTCAGATGGGAATCACTAAGAATTGTTAACCACTGAGAAAATGTAACAGATATACTCTTAAATTATCAAAATAAGAGCAGATATCTTCCTAGAAGTGTCTGTAGTTGAACCGGCTGTTCTAGGGTTTGTTGTAAATTCAGTGGTTTGCATTATATGAAACAGCATGATCACTGTGGGTCTTTCAGTTGGAAGATGTATAGAAATACTGTTTAATGTGACATTTACACATTCTATTAAGATAGGAGGCTCTGAACAGGGAAAAGGGTATCATTTACTAAATATATGTTTTTATTCATTTTGTCCAAAGGGTCTCTGAGATCACAAGACATTCACTACAATGGCTCCGAATTGTCATGTTTTGATAGACCACGCCTAAATGAATATGAGCACAGAACATGTTGCCAGTGCCAGAGAAGCACATCACAGACATGTGGTATGTTATGTCTACTAAAAGGTGACTTTATAACATGATGAATGTTTATCTAACATATATCTAACACTAGAGCTGTGACACTGAACCTTAACTACAGAACTAATATAGTCAAACTAACCTTTGACCTAAGCTAATTTCTCAATAAGCGGATAGAATTTCTATCTAACTATTTGCTTATGATTTTTTTCCTGTTTTCATTCCAATTCACTTAAAAAAATAAAAAAACGCAAAAGAAAAAAAACACAACACCCCAAGCTTTACATGTCTATCTCATTTCTTTCTGATCAAAATAGCACTGCATGTGGCTTTGAGTCTTAAATTAGTCTCAAGGATTTACCAGAGAGTATCTAAGAACATGATATGAATGCTGAAGGACATTAACAACCTGAACAATTCAAATCATAGATATTTTATGAAGTTGTACCAGAAAAGATGCATTTATGACATTAATAACTACATAATTTAACACATAAATAAACTTTAATATGTTAACTCAGAGATGTGGTAGTTCCTCTCATATGTATCCAACTGAAATACAAATTAATTTAAAAAGTAGATACTCATGGCTGGCGTCTATATTACTGCTGGAGGAAGGGCTTGACTTTAATGTGATTTTAAAGCAATAAATTAAAGAACTCATTTTTTGCAATAAGAAATCTCATTCCTCAACCCGTATATTTTAAAGTAACTGGTAAAATAATAATCAAGTTTGAGAGAGGACAGAGACTAGGAGTACATAGAGCTGTAACACTTTCAACATTGTTAAATAATTTTCATTCCTTAGGACCAGTTCACTTGATTCCATCACTGTGCTGTGATGAAACCTGTAGCATGGAGCACAGCAGTCACAGTTGTGCTTTCCACTCACAGACTACGCTTAATGAAAGGTAATTTAGTTTTATAAATGTCTATTCAACTTTAAATATTTTTTATGCAGTCATTAATATTTGTACAGATGCAATGGCTGTTTGGAGTGGAATGCGGGATTTTGATGAACAGTAGCCATATCCTCCCCTTTAGTGCAAAAACAGGCTTATGGTGAAAAATTGATTTTAAGCATTACTTTACAAATGCTGACTTAATGTATCAGCTTCTCTGAAGAAGAAGTGACACCTTTCACAAACAGATAGTCTTCCTACTACTGTGTGGTACCTTAGAGGCTTTGATGATTCCCTCTTCTGCTATAGGCTGTCAAGGTGCTGCATAAACTTGTGAATCTGGGGGGATTAAGGTGCAGTTTAGAAGTGCCATGAAGATTTTCTTTTTATATGAACCCCTACTGACTGTGAGATTTGAAATATTTCTGAATTTCTACCAGACTTAACATTTATTTTCTCCTGAACAGCTGAATATAAATACAGTAGTAGAGTAGTTATTTCTACAGCAGTGCCATGAGCTAAATATATAAAATTTATGGTGTCATCCAGAGTTTCCTGGTTACAGATTTTAACACAGGATGTATTTATTTCTTTTAGCTAGAATAGTTTTCCATATAAGGTTTAAATTGGTCTCCAGCTGTTTTGTTCTTATGGCCAAATGTAACTAAAAAAGTAGAGGCAGCTTCTTCATAGGTATTGTTTGTGCAAAGTGAGTCGGTGACCTAAGTACAAGATACAAAATACTTAAATTTTCTATAAAAACTTGTTTAAATATCAGTAAACTTGAGTCATCCTTTTATACCACTGAGGCTGACAAATTGAGAGTTGTGTACTTTGTGAGGGATCTTTTGGTTAAGGCTTTAAAAGTTAATATTATATCCATGGTATGTGGACATCAAAGATCCCATAGTTCCTCCCAGTAGAAATGGAGTTTGCTCCAATTTCCTTTGCCAGAATAATGTATTTCCTTCAATTGTGGTGTGATGTCCTGACTTTTGGCCTCATCTATGAAAACGCTTTGTGTGTATATCAAAGCTATTAAAGCATTGTTTTGGAAATGAGTAAGGCGATTTAAAATCAGTTATAGGCATTGTTAATGTGGGATAAGTTATGTCATAAATTATTACTGTGTATCAGACTTCATGTAGTCTTTACAGTTTTATAAATCTGTAGGCAGTTTTTGGAAGTAAAACGTGTTAGTATATTACTACTTATTTTAGTACACTACTGTAAAAAACATTAATGGGCTTTCAACAGAGATAGGCATGTACAGTGCACTCAAATATGTCAGTATCATCATGCACTTTAAATATACTTGAGATAGATAATACTGAGTTTCTACTTCCACTTTCTTCCAAGTAAACTAAAACTAACCCTTATGAGGATTAAAAATCCTTGCCCTCCTTTAATACTATGTCCTTTCCACATGAAAGAGAGTAGGAGAAAAACTTTTTCACATTTTTAAGGCTAGACAGAACAAACTGAAAAGTCTAAAGTGAAGGCACATTAAGTGTGAAATCATACAGACAGAAGGAGTTTCAAGCAGTCTCGTTGTCCATTGCCTTCTCCCTGTCTGAATCCACTTTACTTCTTTTACTCCATTAGATATTTGTTTAGTCTGAAGGGCTTGGGGTTTGTTTTCTTTGAGAAAAACCCTAGTGTTGGAGATTCCACAGTCTTCCCAAACATCTTTCTTGCTGCAGTTTAAGCCTGTTATATCTTGTCTTACCACCTGCCATGCATTGAGAACAAATAAGTTCCTTTTTGCAACAGCCTTTGTATCTGAACACCGCTGTAGTATTTTTTATCTTGTTTCTGTTCTAAGAACCCCAACTGTAGTTCATGTGTTCTAGAACCCTGAATTCACAGTATGAAGGACTCTAGGCATCCTCTTTACCTTAAGTAGTGTTCTCTAGAGCTTTCTTCATTTACGAACAAGGAACAAACTGTATTTTTTCAAAAGAACTTGTTTGTACAGGATGCCTCGAGAGCATTAACATAATATGACCCTGATAAACTTCTCGTGAAATACCTATATTTACTAATGACAATAATTACAATACTGACAATATTTTCTGGAATGCTTTTGAAACCATGTGTCTTATATCCTTTTGCAGAGCTTCTGATTCTGTTGGAGAAATGATTCCTACCTTCCTTGGATCTCTTTCACACTCTACCTGTGGAGACATTCCAGATGCTTGGCCTCTTATGCAAAACTCAGCTTGTTGTGACAGCATTTCTTTCTGTGAATCATATTCAGAACTGGCTGGAGGATCTACAAAATCTTGCAGTACTGAGACTGAAAATGCAGCCACTGTTGAGCTGGATAATGACCAGGAACTAAGTGAAGTACTTATTTCAGCTAAGTCTCTTGATGGAAATGTTGCAAAGTCCTTTGAAATCTCCAAACATAGAACAGGCATAGAAGTTTCATCACTTCAGAATGCAATGGCTGCTGAGAACCAGCCAAAGACAAAGCATAATGGAGCAGAAAATGACTCTACAGACTGATAAAGAGGTAAAATCCATAACTACAAAGGAGTGAGAATGAGTACTTAAGACATGTAGTGCTAGATAAGAATAGAATGGTAAAACCTTGTAGGGTTATGTTTCTCCATAGGTTACACCTAGCTATTACTG
Source organism: Nestor notabilis (assembly GCF_000696875.1). NCBI lineage: Eukaryota > Metazoa > Chordata > Aves > Psittaciformes > Psittacidae > Nestor > Nestor notabilis. The sequence continues at coordinate 5,541 of NW_009940395.1, read as the reverse complement.
AAATAAAACTCTACAAGAGATCCAACAGTTTCACATTTTAAATCATTGATTGAATTTTAAGGTGTAATTACTCAAACAATATCAATGAGATAGTATGAACCAGAATAAAGGGGTGAAGTACACCAGTCAGCTTTTATCAGGTTGAGGGTTTTTTTCATTGAAATTCAGGGGGAAAAGATCAGCTTAATAGCCTTAGAACTGACCTATTATGTAAGGCTAGTCCTTATGAGGGAAGAACTGAAGACTTGTCTTTGCTCATTGTAGACAAAGCATAAAAGACATGCAGGTGTTCATCAAAAAATATTTATCTTCTGTGTGAAATTACTACAGCAGTAACATAAACAGAAGAGAGAATCTCTAATGCTTTTTAGTGCCATTCATATTCCCATGTCATGAGAGAAAACATTCTAGAAGCTTGTCCATAAAATATAATTTCAGCTATAAAAGCTCAGAGAAAATGCAGGTCCAAGGTCAGAATGAAAACAAGTTATAAAGAATCCTTTCTAGCACATAACAGTGACTGCTACTGCTCCATCATTGTATCTTTTTGAATATTAGCTGTGCTCTGTATTTTTAAAATGGCATTTTCTACTATTGGAAGTAACTTGGAACAAGAAACTAAACTGTAAAAGGATCCTAAATCATGGCATGTGTACTGGTATTGTTATTCAAGGGTTATGCAGTCTGTGGCTGGAAAGCTGAAATAGTCTCCTGTGCGTATACACAGAGGCAGGAACAGAAGCAGTTGCCACTAATATTAATAATCCACCAAACTTAATTAAGAAAATTACGCTATCAGTAATTGTGAAAATTTTGGGTCATGTGCAGAAATAAAACTGCCTTCTTTTGATCCTTTTTAATTTGGTTTGCATGCCACTTTCATATTGTTGTTGCAGAAGTAGAAAGTAATTAGTTTTTAAAAAAAAAAAAAAAAGAAAAAAAAAGCATGTTGTGAAAACATGTAAGTGCAATAGTTAGTTAATTCTTTGTAAAGCAAGCCTTAATTCTTTAGGAGACATTTTCAAGAGAAGGAAAGGGAGGTAAACAGACTGCTAAGTCAAGAGGTTTTTTGCCATTGACTTCAGTGGAACTTGTCTATCACCCTGAAAATCTACTGCTGTCACTGAAAATATCAGCCTTATCTAAGTCACAGATTTCTTTCTCAGTACATTATTTACAATAGATAGTTTTGCCTCTAACAATGTCTGGCATTAACTGACCATGTGTCAGATAGCAATTGTCATAGTTTCATTTTGGAATATGCCAAATACCATTAGGTGGTAGCTGTATTCTCTAGACACATACAGAAAGGGACAATGACATTGCTATGACTGCACATCTCAGTGCTGTGAGTTCCTAGTATTTCAGCAGTTATCAACAGAATTTAAACTTGATGTTTTAAGGGAATGTATTTCCATATTAACAAGATTCAAAAACCAAAAGCTTGTGGGTTTTTTCCCACCAAGCCATGTATCAGCTTCAGAGGTTGATTGATACATAACAGAGGTTGGCCTCCAATGATGGGGCTACAGAACTGATAGATAGAAGCAAAGCAGTTAATGTTGTTTACCTGGTCTGTGCAAAGCATTTGACACTGTCTCGTGCGGCACCCTTGTCTCTAAACTGGAGACCCACCAATTTGGTGGATGGACCACTCAGTGGATAAAGAACTGGCTGGATGGCCAAGTTCTGGTCAACAGCTCAATGTCCAGTTGGAAAGTAATGAGTGGTGTTCTTCAGGGATCGGTGTTGGGACCTGTGTTGTTCAACATCTTTGTGGGTGACATGGACAGTGGGATTGATGCGCCCTCAGCACGTTTGCTGATGACACCAAGCTGTGTGGCTCGGTTGATACTCTGGAGGGAAGGGATGCTACCCAGAGGGACCTTGGACACGCTTGTGAGGTGGGCTGATGCCAACCTCATGAAGTTTAACCAAGACAAGTGCAAGGTCCTGCACCTGGGTTGCGGCAATCCCAGGTACAGCTACAGGTTGGGCAGAGAAGAGATGCAGAGGCGCCGTGCGGATAAGGACTTGGGGGTGGTGGTTGATGAGAACTGAACACGAGCCGGCTTCAGTGTGCACTTGCAGCCCAGAAACCAACTGTATCCTGGGCTGCATCAAAAGAAGCGTGACCAGCAGGTCAAAGGAGGTGATCCTGCCCCTCTACTCTGCTCTCATGAGACCCCACTCAGAGCACTGTGTGTGGTTCTGGTGTCCTCAACATAAGAAGGACATGAAGCTGCTGGAGCAAGCCCAGAGAAGGGCCACAAGGATGTGAACCCCGTAAGGGGGCTGGAGAACCTCCTGTGCCATGACAGGCTGAGAAAGTTGGGGCTGTTCAGCCTGGAGAAGAGAAGCCTGCGTCATGGTTCTGTACTATCATGTGTTGCTACTGAGATTTGTGTATCATTATGAATAAGCAAGATGGTTTGGGAAGGTTACATTTTTCTTCATGTTTTTTTCTTCAATAGACTCCACTGATTCGTTTTGTACAATTTCTCCATGTTTGGACTCTGTGGTGCATCTGTATGTATGCATCTTTAATGGAGAAATTTAAGTAGTATTTGAGAACCAGGACTAGGCTTACCTGAGGTGTATTTTCAGGCTGAACTCTGTCCACCTGTATGACTCCAGGAAAATTATTCATCTCAGTTTATCCCATTTGTTTGGGGTTTTTTTTTGCCCTTTATCGTAGTACATGTGGATGTGCTGCAGTCTTGCGTAGGTCCATACTTCCTTATTTTATTAAATTGCAAAGTAAGTAACAATTTGCTACAGGTTTCAGTTTCAGGTTTAGGTGAATTTTTGCAGCAAGCAGTAAGTACAGCTGAATGTTTTTAGTGCTTAGTCAACTGTAGAAGTACATAGAGGTGTTTTATGAACTTATGTAACCACTCTTCTATCACTTTCTTTTAGGAAACCAAGCTATTCCTCTCAACACTAAAGATGAACACGTCCCTTATGCTCCTCTGCTGATTCTCATCAAACTTAGTTCAGTCTTCAATGCTGCACAGTTTTAAAACCAGCTGGGGAAAAAAAATGGCCTCATTTCACACCTTCTGAGCAGTTGCATCTGAGCCGCAACAGCTGTAAAGTGAAACTTCAAGGAGCATCCTAGGAGAACCCTGAAGATTGAATTATGACCTTTTGCATCACCTTCATAAAAGAACTTTCTATTCTCTCATATTCTCAAAAAGTCTAATGGAGTGAGCTTAAAAGTATATGTAAATACAGCAAGCAATATAAATACTTCAGTGTGTTTACGTGGGTATCTTAAATATGGCTACAGATGTCAGAAGGCGTGGGACAGAACGTTGCCAGTTATTCTGCTTGCAGATTTATGCATGCATTAGGATTTTTTTTGGCTGGTTCTAATTTTAAATCAGTTTCCTGCTCTTGAAGGACTTAAAAAAACAAACATTTCTATTTATGCAAGGATCATCTATTGATAAACTGAAGCTTTTCTTATATATTACATTATAGTCAATAAGCTAGTTCGGGGAGTTAAAGAATTTGCATGTTACAATATGTATGGTTGAAGTCCCCTCCATCCAATTATTACATTTGTAGGAGGGGACATTGTTTTGTTAAACATAGCAGGAGATTAGCTTTAAATTAGATTTAGTTTAATGAAAGTCAGCCATATAGATAGAGATGTTATGTTTAATTGGTAGTCTCAGTATTGGAATACAGCCCTTATTGTTATAGCATGTAATTTTGGGATGTTGAAATAAATGTAATCAACCATCACATCAAAATGCTAGTCTATAGGATATGCCATGAAAATATTCATACAAGGAGACTATTACCAATATTTTTTAGTAATGTATTATTTTTAAGAGTCAAGCTTCATGTTGACCTTATGTGTTCGTTTAGCAGACCTATTCAGTCATGTTACTCTACCTTCTCGCTGTAGTATTGTGTAGATTCATTTTTGCCACACAAAATACAAAAGCTGCTTCATATTTACAAAAAATCCCTCTGAACTGAACCCTCAAAGCTGTGTGCATGCCTAGTGAAGTGTCAGCTCTCTGCCTTCTTTGCTGTTCTTTAAGATTTTTTAAAATGCAGTTTGTTGCACACCATCCCATAATACCATTTTTCCTGCAGCCATTTTATCCCTAAAATAGTTCTCACTTCTGTGAGTAATCCCAATAACCTCTACTGATTCATTACTTTCAACAGGCTCCAACTTGTCAATGATGAGCCCTAGCAATTATTCTTACAAGTACCCAATGTGCCTTGACAAAAGCAAAGCAATCAGCAAAACAAATGCAAATTTGCAATAAATATTACTCATCTTTCCACACATGGTTTGTGTGGCAATGGAAATGTTGAGACAGTATTCATATTCCATAGTGGAAAAACACTTTTGCTTTGAAGCATGCAGTAGAAGGTTGAACCTGCACAAGAATAGCTGAAGCCGGTGTAGGCAGCTGAGGCTGTAAAATGCTTCAGCTCTTCACCAGTGAGAATATACATGTGTACAGAAATCATGAGTACAGTTACCAAATTCAAACCAAAGGGAGTGAAGAAATTATGTAAGTGATTTTTTATTTTTTTTCAGTCATTAATAACACTGTTTGGTTAATGACAGAATAATATGTAGTTACAGTACAGTACAGTATGGAGTACAATTAGCTAAATACTGGAACATATATATTCAAATAAGAGTAGTTTTGAATTATTTCTTTGGATACTTTCATACATTTAAGAAACTACAAAATATTATTTTTCATTACATATGCATGAAGAGATGTGTGCTTCCTTGTACATACTTTGTAAATAGAAAAAAATCCAACATGCATTTCAGTTTATGGTGAGATATTTTTAGAACACGAGGAGATTTAACTTTTCACTAATAACAGTTGTTTAAAATGCTATGTTCAAAAGTTTTGCCAGCATCTGCCACAGTAAGTATATTTTCCCATTAGAATTTACACTTTGTGTAAGGTTTTTTTTGTCTCGCAACTCCAGAGAAAAACATTCATTTCTCTGAGTGACCAATAGCTTGAGAGCAAATTGAGAGGGAAAAATTAAGAGTGCTTTTTAAATATATGTGTATATTGTGTATATAGTTTTTTCTTTAATTTAACCAAATTGGTCTTTTTTATATTGCTTGTGGCAAGCAATGTTGTACATGCCAATAGAAAACATACAGTACCATTGCATTTAGACTGCCCACATACCATGTCTAGGAAATTAAAGTGCTGTTTGAATACTCTTTAAGGAATGTAAATTAAAATCTTGTATAAATCGTTTTGTAATACTTTTTCTACTTGTGAATAAAATGTTATGTGAACCAGTCTTGGTTTGTTGATCTAAAATTTATAATATTATTCCATACAAATTAAGTGATCAATTCTTTCATTATTTTTAGAATTCCATAATGGATTAATTGTATTAAAACCACGGTATCATTTGGTACTTCTCTGTCTTGAGATGCTTGCTGTTTAACAGCTGCATCATTCTTCAAGGTGGAAGGTCTTGAAGAACCAGTAAGTTAACACAGAATCATAGAATGGTTTGGGTCGGAAA